>NC_090649.1:342007529-342307529 GCF_040937935.1 Hyperolius riggenbachi | reverse complement strand
ATGTTTGCCAGCGTGACGGTTTTACCGTTCAATTTTCCAACCAAGATTAGTAACCTAGCCTCATCGTCTTTATAGATCTGACTTGGTTCGAAACAGATCCTGGAAGAAAATATAGTGGCCACCCCACACGATCTGCCCCTATCCTTCGAGTTAGTATACCATAGGCTATATTTTTTGCAATATTTGCTTGGTTCAAATTTACTCTTGAAATGAGTTTCTTGTAGAAAGGCTATATCTATTTTATTCTTAGTTAATTCTGTTAAAATTCTACCCCTTTTTTTCCCTGAATTAGCTCCCTTAACGTTTATTGTTTCAATCTTTAAGTAATTCATTAAAATTTTCTACTTTATTGATAATTCCATAAGGAGGGGGAGGGGGGGGGGAAGAAAAGACAGACTGAATTTGTATACGTCAGAGAAGCATATTTTCCTTTGCACCTGTATTCCACCATTCATTCCACTCATACCATTCGTACTATACAAATCATCCTTAGGATGAAGACCCTGAGGGTCACCTCCCATTGTGATCACAAGGTCGTTAGTCACCTTTCCCATCTCACTGCGGGATATAGGGGACCTTTGTCTACCTAGACAATTAGCACAGTTGGATTTTGTGCTAAAAAAAAAAAATTCCTATCTCCGGCTGTTGCCGGTGGCGCGTTTGCTAAAATCGCCTCCCGTTTCTAGTTCCTCCCAGCCTGGTATTTTAATTTGGGGGAGACCAAACAACTGTAACAAGGGCTCAGTTGGTTCACCGTCTCTTAGTGTGTATGATTTTTGGCCCATTGAGACCGCGAGTGATAGGGGGAAACCCCATCTATAGGTACCTCCCTTCTCCTTAATAGCATCCAAAAGGGGTTTCAGGAGCCTCCTTCTATAAACAGTCTGAGAAGACAAATCATTAAACAGTTCAATTTTCTTATCATTGTACATTATTTCTTTCATTTCTCTGGCTCTAGCAAGGATTTTCTCTTTTTCTTTGAAGAAATGCACTCGGCAGAGCACATCTGTACTATTGCCCTGACTCGTCATTCTCTCTCTTCCAATTTTGTGGGCTCTATCGATTTTTATTTCTTCTGGCTGATCATTCCGCAACACATCGTTAAAGATTGATTGGATGACAGTAGGGAGTTCGGTTTGATTAAGTTTTGCTGGCAGACCCCTTATTTTTATATTATTCCTTCGTGACCTATTCTCCAAGTCATCAACTTTACTTATTAGGGATCGCACTTGCTTATTGTGAGTACCAATCTCAGAAGTGTGATTTACAATTGCTTGTTCTCATAGCCTGCTTCTAGCGTTTCTATCCTTGCTGTCAAATGATCTACTGCTTCCTTTATTGGTTTAATCTCCTCTGCCACTGCCGTTTTTATTGTTGTTTGAATAGTTTCAATCATAACTGTCTGCCATTTGCCTGCAATGTCACTGAACCAGACATTTAATTTATCATCCAATTCATCCTTAGCTACGTAGTTATCCTTTCCTGCTTTCTTTCCGCCTTTTATTTGAGAGTTTGCTTCTTCGCAATACTCAGCTATTTTTTTATAGTGCGTGGATATATCTGCAGGCGTTAGTGACCCAGCTGCCTGAGATGTTAATGAGTCCCTCCTTGTGGGTGTAGCTGGAATGTTGGTGTCCCTAGCAGAGTCTGTGCCTTTTTTCTTATCGGATGCCATATTTATGTCCTTAGTTTGGGTAAAACCAAAACTATCTAGCCCTTTTGAAGTGAGACCTGGAGGCAGTTTCGATCTGTTTCGGGTGGCATTTGCCATCAGCTAACTCACTTGAGTAATAAACATGCAATATAATAGATACTTTTACATTACCAGTTCCAGGGGATGCACGAAATGCAGGCTGGAGGCAAGCTGAAAGACAGATGCTGGAGAGCTGGCCCGTACCAAGGGATGCAAGGGCTGCAGACTAACAGGTGGATGCTGCAGGACTATTCTCCATATGCTGCCCGCACCAGGGGATGCAGGGGTTGCAGGCTGGATGCAGACTGTTAGGCAGGCGCTGCAGGACTATTTTCCATATGCTGCCCGTACCAGGGGATGCAGGGGTTGCAGGCTGGAGGCAGACTGTTAGACCGGTGCTGCAGGACTATTTTCCATATGCTGCCCGTACCAGGGGATGCAGGGGCTGCAGGCTGGAGGCAGACTGTTAGACCGGTGCTGCAGGACTATTTTCGATATGCTGCCCGTACCAGGGGATGCAGGGGCTGCAGGCTGGAGGCAGACTGTTAGGCAGGTGCTGCAGGACTATTTTCCATATGCTGCCCGTACCATGGGATGCAGGGGTTGCAGGCTAACGCAAACTGTTAGGCAGGCGCTGCAAGACTATTTTCCATATGTTGCCCGTACCAGGGGATGCAAAGGTTGCAGGCTGGAGGCAGGCTGTTAGGCAGGTGCTGCAGGACTATTTTCCATATGCTGCCCGTACCATGGGATGCAGGGGTTGCAGGCTAACGCAAACTGTTAGGCAGGCGCTGCAAAACTATTTTCCATATGTTGCCCGTACCAGGGGATGCAAAGGTTGCAGGCTGGAGGCAGGCTGTTAGACAGGTGCTGCAGGACTATTTTCCATACGCTGCCCGTACCATGGGATGCAGGGGTTGCAGGCTAACGCGAACTGTTAGGCAGACACTGCAGGACTATTTTTCATATGTTGCCCGTACCAAGGGATACAGGGGTTGCAGGCTAACGCAAACTTGTTAGGCAGACACTGCAGGACTATTTTTTCGTATGTTGCCCGTACCAGGGGATGCAGGGGTTGCAGGCTAACGCAAATTGTTAGGCAGACACAGCAGGACTATTTTTTCATATGTTGCCCGTACCAGGGGATGCAGGGGTTGCAGGCTGAGGGCAGACTGAGAGGCAGACGCTGGAGAGCTGTTAAGAGCTATTTTAAGCTTTTTCTTATCGCTCTTTCTTTTTAGACTGGTGCAGCGCTGGTGAAAGCAGTTAAAGCAGTTAAAGCTAGGAGTGAAAGTAGCCAAGCCAGAAAGCCCATAGACAGAGCAAGACGTGCTAGCTAAAAGGCAAGGGCACTGCTGCTGCTTTCCCGAAAGTTTTTTTTTTTTTTTTCATTCACCCTCAGGGCTGACAGCGTGCAGGATCTTTTCCAGAGGCCAGTCACCCAGTAAAGAGTTAGTAAGGGCAGCGGCAGGTCACTCAGTAAACAGTTAGCAAAAACAGCAGAAACATCAGAAGCATCAGAAGCAGAGAAAACAAACGGCAACCCACTGCAATCCCCTGAACAGCCTCAGCACACGGAGACAAGGCAGCAGCAAGCAGCATCAGCCCACACACACTCAGCGAAGGAATCCAGTGTCGGAAAGCAGCAGAGAGCAGAGAGCAGAGAGCATCAGAGGAGGACGCAGAGCTCAGTCATAGTTGCTCAGGAGCTCTGAAACACGCGCCAACCAGGCAGATCCCGGAACAGGAAGTGGATCACATCATCAGGGAGGAGCCCCCTCCCGGGAAATCCAATCGGATTTTTCAGTCGAATGAAAAAAAAGCTTTCAATTTTTTCGGGAGATCCGATCGTTTTTATCGAATTGCCGTAAAATCGGATCATTTTATGGTATCGTGTGTGGCCACCTTTAGGCTACATGCAGTGCAGATGAAGGCAGGGAAAAGATCTTTCATGCAGCTCTAATCCTTTTCCATAGCTGCAACATTGGAAAACGCTCTCCCCTCCTCTCCCTGTGTAAGTATAGCAGCCAATGCAGCCTTCCCCCAGTCCTTCCCTGCATTAGATACTTGCCCTGCTTTTGTTGTGAAAGTGTGTGCTTGTGTTAGTTGCATGTGGTCCAGTATTAGTCATGGAGAGAATCCGAAGACATAACAAAAGTTGTTTAGGTGATACCTTTGACTAACTGTACAGGATTCCTTTGCAAGCTTTCGAAACTTTAAGTTTCTTCTTCAGGCATGTTTCAGAGCTGGATCAGACCCATATCTGTCACTTCCACTCACACAGTTAGAGAAGGGGACGGGTTTCTCTAATGTAGTTGGCAGTTCTATTTGTCCTGCTTTGTGTGGTCACATTAAATATAGGGGCTAAGACAGATATGACGATGGATTGACTGACAAACTGGACAGAAGCAGAGCTGAACATAAGAACAGAAGATTTGGGGGGGGGAGCAGTGGCTGCCTGTATTAAAATACTGTAGATACTCACTTTCACTGTAATTTTCTTGGTTTCAGCATCAGAAATGCTTCCTATTCCTATATATTGCTCTATCTATGTAGCCCCACCTTCCAGTCATGTTCAGCCTAGGCTGATTAGCTATGCGAGATTCTCACCCCTCAGTTCAGTATTGTTATAAATTTCAAGTACCGTATTTTTCCCTCCATAAGGTGCTCTGTACCATTAGACGCACCTAGGTTTAGAGGACGAAATCCCACAAAAAATATTCTAAACCAGGTGTGTCTTCAAAGTACAGGGGTGTCTTATGGTCTTATGGAGTGTCACTGCAGATCTGGCACCAGATCACACCACTGATTACACACAAATACTGCATACATATACATATTTACACACACGCTGCATACATACCCACACATCTTACACATAGCCTACCTATACACACACACAATGCATACATATGCACACATCTTACACACAGCCTACCTCTACACACACACTGCATACATATGCACAGCATACATACACACACACACTGCATACATATGCACACATCTTATGCACAGCATGCATACACACACTGCATACATATGCACACATCTTATGCACAGCATACATACACACACTGCATACATATGCACACATCTTACACACAGCTTACCTATACACACACGCTGCATACATATGCCCACATCTTACACATATATCTCACACACACACACAGTTACCAGGAACAATGTTCTCACCTCCATGCACATCTTCCTGCTATATTCCCTGCTGTTTTTACACAGCTCCATGTGTCTCTCTCACTCTGTGGTGCTGATTCTCCAGGGAAGGAGGTGAGGGGGGGAGCTGTGAGCTTCTGTCTCCGGGGAGGAGGGGGAGCTGTTAACTGCTGCAGGAGCCACTCTCCCCAGGGGCGTAGCATTAGCCATAGCAGCTGCTATGGGGCCCTGGAGCATAGGGAGCCCAGGTGGTACTTAAAGGGAACCTGAAGTGAGAAGGATATGGAGGCTGCCACACCAAGCCGGAGCTTACAAAACTAAAACTCTAAAAACAGAGTGAAGCTCAATGCAGTCCCCCCCCCCCCCCTCCCCTCTGCCTGGCCATTCTGTTTTTAAAACTGAGATGAAGGTGAGAGAGGGAGAGAAGCTCTTCCTAATGCCACCATTAACTTTCTTGTGTTCCTTCACCCTTAAACTTTGTCTCAGTGCCCTCGGACTATGTGCACTTGTGCAGTGTTGATTGCATGAGAATGTAAATTGCCCAGTTAAGTTGTATCCATAGGGTATTTATTTATTTATTTGTTGTATTTATAAAGCGCCAACATATTACGCAGCGCTGGACATTAATTTAGGTTACAGACAATATTTAGGGGTGACAAACAGCAATATGACAATACAGGAATACAAGAAAACCAGATCACACAGCACAGTATGAGTACAAGGTAATGCTTAGTCAGTCACTGTATGGGAGCATGGAGTTAGGCAAGTTAGGTTCACTCAAATGCATAGCATGGGTGCACAGTAATAGAGGTGCATGATCAGGTAGGACACAAAAGGAGTGAGGACCCTGCCCAAAGGCTTACAATCTAGAGGGAGAGGTAGGGACACGAGAGGTAGGGGACCAGAGTTCGGCTGTGGGTTTAGAGCAATTGTGAGGGGTGGTAGGCAAGAGTGAAAAGGTGAGTTTTGAGGGCCTTCTTGAAGGTGTTGAAGGAGGGGGCTGCCTAATGGGTGGAGGTAGGGAGTTCCATAGTGTCGGAGCGGCTCTTGAGAAGTCTTGGAGGCGTGCATGGGACTGGGTGATGCGGGGGACGGTCAGGCGAAGTTCATTGGAGGAGCGGAGTGAGCGGCTTGGTGTGTATCTCTGAGTAAGATCAGAAATGTAGGTTGGACAGGTTTTGTGGATGGATTTGTAGGTCAGACACAATCTCTTGAATCTGATTCTGGACTGGATAGGAAGCCAGTGGAGGGATTCACGGAGGGGAGCCGCCCTGGTGGAGCGATGGGAGGAGTGGATAATTCTGGCAGCCGCATTCATGATGGACTGCAGTGGGGCTATTCGGGTCTTAGGGAGTCCAGACAGAAGGGCATTGCAGTAGTCGAGGCGGGAAATTATGAGGGAATGGATGAGGAGTTTGGTGGTAGCAGGGGTCAGGAAAGGGCGAATCTTACAGATGTTACGAAGGTGGAAGTTGCAGGACTTTGTGAGGTTTTGGATGTGGGGAGTGAAGGAGAGTGCGGAGTCCAGGGTGACACCCAGACAGCGGGCTTGAGAGGTAGGGTGAATAGTAGTGTGGTTAACAGTGACCTGCACATCTGGGAGGTCCAGGGATGACAGGGGTGGGAAGATCATAAATTTCGTTTTGTCTAGATTTAGTTTTAGGAACCTAGCGGACATCCAGGAGGAGATGGCAGATAGGCAGGAGGAGACCTTGTCCATGGTAGTGGTGGATATGTCAGGGGTGTGGAGATAGATTTGGGTGTCATCTGCATACAGATGATAGTTAAAACCCATGGAGGAGATAACCTTGCCAATGAGGGATGTGTATAGGGAGAACAGTAGGGGGCCAAGGACCGAGCCTTGGGGGACTCCCACTGAGAGGTGGTTGGGGGTGGACGAGGACTCATTGAAGGAGGTCGTGAAGGAGCGGTTGGAGAGGTAGGATGAAAGCCAGGTCAGGGCGAGATCGTGAATGCCCATGGATTGGAGGGACTGGAGGAGTAGGGGATGATCTACTGTATCAAAAGCTGCTGAAAGGTCAAGGAGGAGGAGAATGGTGTATTTACCTTCAGCTTTAGCTAAGGCAAGGTCATTGACCACTTTGGTGAGAGCCGTTTCGGTTGAGTGGGCAGGCCGAAATCCAGATTGCAGTGGGTCTAGTAGTGAGTTGGCATTGAGGTACTGGGTCAGGCGTTTGTGAACCAGACGCTCAAGGAGTTTTGAGGCGAAGGGGAGGAGGGAGATCGGGCGGTAGTTGGAGGGTAGCGAGGGGTCGAGGGAGGGTTTCTTGAGCAGAGGCAGTACAGTGGCCTGCTTGAAGTCTGAGGGGAAGGTGCCTGTGGATAGGGAGAGGTTAAACATGGTAGTTAGGACTGGGGCCAGATCCGTGAAGTGAGGCTGAAGTAGATCAGAAGGGATAGGGTCAAGGGGGGAGGTAGTGGTATGGGAAGTCTGCAGTAGGTGGTTGACCTCCTCAGTGGTAGTAGGAGTGAAGGAGGTGAGGGGAGGATAGGGTGGAGAAGGAGTAGGTTGTGAGCAGGTGGGAGGTGAAGATTGAAGATTGGATATTTCCTGACGGATGGAGACTATTTTGTTGGTGAAGTGGGTGGCTAAATCTGTGGCAGAGAGGGAGGAAACAGAAGGTGGGGGGGTGGGTTTAAGCAGGGAGTTGAAGGTGCTAAAAAGACGCCGGGGATTGGAAGCTTGTGCTCCGATGAGCTTGGTAAAGTATTCCTGCTTTGCATGAGCAAGGGCAGTGTGGAACTGCTGCAGGTTAGTCTTGTACTGTAGGAAATCCTGGTTTAGTCGAGTTTTCCGCCATTTTCGTTCAGTGGCGCGTGTTTCCCTCTGGAGGTTGCGAGTATGGGTAGTGCGCCAGGGCTGGGGGTTAGGGGGTCGGTTGCGGCGGAATATTGGTGGAGCAGCTTTCTCTAGGGCTGATGAGAGAATTTGGTGATACTGAGCTGCAGCAAGATTAGGACAGGTTAGGTTGGGGAGAGTGGAGGATAGGCCATGGAGGGAGTCAGCAAGGACGCCAGGGTTGAGCTTGCGTAGGTCTCGCTGCCATCGGCCAGGTGGGTGGGCGGGTAGTTTGGAGGTGCCTTCCGTGAGGAGGTTGAAGGCGAGAAGGTAATGGTCTGAGGGTGGAAATGGTGCGATGTCGAGGTCTGCAATGGTGGTGGATTTAGTGAATATAAGGTCGAGAGTGTGACGTGCAGTGTGAGTGGGGGCGTTGGTGTGTTGTACTAGGCCATGTGAGTTGGCTATGGTGAGTAGCCGGGTCGCAACAGAGTTCTTGGGTTCATTGATGGGTATATTGAAATCCCCGAGGATGATGGTGGGGAGGTCAGAGGAGAGGATGTGTGGGAGCCAGGAGGCAAGGTTGTAGAGAAATTGTCGTGTGGAGCCCGGAGGGCGGTATAAGACTGCAACAATGGCTGGGAGGGGATTGTAGAGGCGGATAGTGTGGGCCTCAAATGATGTGAATTGTAGGGAGGAAGGTGGAGTGAGGACACGGAATGTGCAGGATGGGGAGAGGAGCAGACCCACCCCTCCCCCGGTCCTGTTGTCTGGTCTGGGGGTGTGACTGAGGTGAAGCCCCCCGTATGAGAGGGCAGCCTCTGCGGCAGAGTCAGAGGGGGTGAGCCATGTCTCAGTGAGTGCGAGGATGGTGAGGGATTTGGAGAGGAAGAGGTTGTGGACCTCTGTAAGTTTATTGCGGACGGATCTGGCATTCCAGAGACCGCAGGGTAGGGGGAGCATGTGCTTGTGAGTGGGATGGATGGAAATGAGGTTGGGGCGAGGATGGGTGTTGAAGTTATTTGTGGACAGAGAGCTGTGAAGCGGGTCAGCAGGGGATGCTTGTCTGGCAGCAGGCTGTGGCCCAGGGTTAGGCGATATATCACCAGCAGCAAGTAAGAGTAGGAGGGAGAGAGTAAGCAAATGTGAATGGGATTTAAATGTTTGTGAGGTTTTTGAGCTGCTGGAGGGAGAGAGAGATTTCAGGAGAGCTAACAGTTCATGAGAAGCTGAGTAAGGTGAGCAGAGCAGAGCAGATGAAATGAATATGGAGTGAGGTACACTGGGAGGATGCATATTGCAATGCAACTTGTAGATGTTTGCAGACAGGCAGAACATAAGAAAAAGGGCAGTAAACATGGTAAGTGTCAATGATTATCAGCAGGAAATTTCCAACTCCTAAACAGTTTATATGAGTATGCAGTTAGTGCAAGCAAACCTGTGTACATAAAGAGTCTACTTGGTAGTGCAACATATGTCCAGCAGTGGCATTTTGAGCAACAGCATTAGAGGCAGTTGTGGATGCAGAGTAGTAGTTTCCAGCAGAGTCAGGTCACATTCCTTTAAGATTGCCTACATCTGAGGGCTCCATGAAAGTGCTTTGCTACGGGGCACCATAATCTCTAGCTATGCCACTAACTCTCCCTCTCTCTTTCATCTTCGTTCTCAAAAGAGAAGGGCAGGCAGAAGGGGGACTGCATCAGGCATTAGGAAGAGCTTCTCTACCTCTCTCACCTTCATCTCCGTTTTCAACTCAGAATGGCCAGGCAGAGGGGAGGAGGGGGACTGCATTGAGATTCAGCCTGTTTGTAGAGTTTTAGTTTTGTAAGCTCCGGCTTGGTGTCACCCCCTCTGCAGGAAACACATGGTACAGTCAGCACGGTGGCGTAGTGGTTAGCAGTCTCGCCTTACAGAGCTGGGCCTCTTTTCCTCCTCACTTTTGGGGGAGAAAAAGTCTGTCTTATAGATCGAAAAATACTGTAAACTTGTAAAGATAAAGTGTCCCTATGGGGTACTCACCTTGGGAGTGGGACGCTTCAGGATCCTGAAGAGGCTTCCCTTGTCATCTTTTACAGACCCCAGTAGCTCCAGCAGAAATAGACAAGCCCGATCGAGTGCGCTCTACTGCACAGGCAGCTTGCAGGCAGCTACTGTGCAGGTGCGCCAACAAGCAAACTTTCAGGGGTGCATCGCTGGATCCCCTCTGCTGAGGAGGACAGGGGAAGCCTTTTGGTTTCCTCCTCCTGAGGTTTTTCGCTTTAGGTACGCTTTAAGCCAGTGTTTCTCAAACCTGTCCTTGTGAATCCCCAACGGTGCCTGTTTTGCAGGCAACCTCACCTATGCACAGGTGGGGTAATTAGTGTGTCTGTGTAATTAGTGCTAGGTGGATTACATTTAGCTAAAACACTAATTACCCCACCTGTGCATAGGTGAGGTTGCCTGCAAAACAGGCACCGTTAGGGAGTCACGAGGATTTGATTGAGAAACACAGCCTTAATTTTTTATTTATTTTAAGTATTTATATAGCGCCGACATATTACGCAGTGCTGTACAGAGTATATATTGTCTTGTCACTAACTGTCCCACAGAGGGGCTCACAAGCTATTCCCTTTATAGAGGAGCTGTCAGCCATACTATGTCAGATAAAAAAAAAGGACATATATAAGTAGATAAATACTAGCTCTACTTACATAACATGTGTAATGCACGGTCCAAGTGTTGATTTCAGTGAACTTTATAAAATAAAAAAAAGTAAATGGAGAGAATTCTGTTCGCTGGCAGGGGCCATCTTTACTCCCTCCAGCTGAAGCCAATGGTGAGGTAATTTCCTCCCTTACTCCCCCCTCCTCCCCACACCAATAGCGAGCGTTATGTCTCAGGCAGGGAATCCCTAAGGAACTGATAGCAGGGACGGGGGTCCCCATGGATGCGATGCGGTGTGGTGGTGGCAGCCACTGCCCACATGAATCGGCGGAGATGCCTGTCGGGCTGGAGTGTGGGGATGGGGCAGACATGGACAGTCATGGGAGGCAACCAATGAGAGGAAAAGGAGTGAGCGTGACACAGGCTGCAGCCAATCAGGCTGAACTAGCTGTGTCTGTGCAGAAACTCCTCCCCCCCGCCCCTGCCCCAGCCTGCACTGCAACTTCTCTTTTGCGGCTGATTACTGGCTGTGTACTAAGGAGCTGGGGACATGAGGATTAATCTCTTCAATAAAAAAGTAAGAATGATTTTAAAGTTATGCATTGCCTTTTTTAGCATTCCTTTTATATGATCAACAGATAGAAATAGAGAATTGATTTTGTTTTTCATGCCTAACAGTTACTCTTTAAGCCATATGTTGGGAGGGTGCAATTTCAGTGTTTGCCACAGGCTCTGTTTTCCATAGATACACCACTGTCTCCAGCCCTAGGCTCCGACTGAGGTCCAGCTCTCCACTGCTCCTCGCTCAGTGAAGTCAGATTGGAGAAGCAGCTGCAGTTGGATCAGCTTTATGTTGTGTAAAAAATCAGCTGTAGTCAGGGCTGTGGAGTCTGTACAAAAACCATCTGACTCAAACTCCTCAGTTTCTGATTCCTCTGACTCAGTCTCCTGACTCCTCTAATTTGCATATAACAATCTTGTTGATTGAAAGTATGCAAAATAAAAGGCGTTTCATTGCTGCCAAAGCTTAGGAATTTTAACACTATATAAAGATGGCATCTTCTTTTGGGATCAAAGGAAACTGACACTCTACCTATTGCAGCCATCTCAGCATGTCGTTGCCAACATATGTGCCCCAGCAAGTTATCTGTATAAGATTTCTCCGAAGCCCCATATCGGCCGGGCGTGTAGCGTGTAGCCCTGCATTCTTGCAGAGAAAAGCCTCTACCTTTTCTATATCTTATATAAAAAAGGCTAGGGCCATTTTCTGCAAGGAAACAGATCTATGGACCCGAACCCAGCTGAATCTTATTAAACAGAAAAGGTGTTTGCTCATTCTAACCTTTAAACATAAATGTACCTCTGTGTTTTTGTTTGTTAGTTTTATGTACACCAGGGATACATTTTAACTAAACTTATGGTATAGCTGTAGAGTATCTGTTAAATTAGAAATCATAAGTGTTCTTGTATCTCATTGACCATACCTACCAGTGACAAATACACATCAGGCTTTATTCTTACAGCAGAGATATTATTTATTATATAAAATAGTCAGGTGTACACATTTTTTGATTAGTTTATTTAACTTTTGTGGACAAAACGCTGCAATTACTGTATATACAAGTTATTTATGCAGAGGGGAAACCTTTAAGTTAGGACCAATTGAATGGAAAATCAAAACTCTGATCACGTGTAGGACGGAGTTCGTGGTCTACGCTATTCTTTGTGACTGTAATAGATACTATATAGGTATGACAACAAGAAGCCTGAAGAGACGAATTAGGGAACATGTCAAGTCTATAAAGTCAGGCGTGGGTTGTCCACGGTTGATTGAACACATGAATGTTGAACATGGAGGGAGGACTTCGGAAATGCGAGGGATAGGTTTGTTGCAGGTCCCACCTGGTAGTAGGGGAGGTAATAGAGAGACTACCCTATTACAAAAAGAAGCTTGGCTAATTAGTATTACCGAGGCTCTCGGCCCCTTAGGCCTTAACGAGCGCAATGACTTGACATGTTTCCTATGAGTCTTGTCAACTAGGATGTTGTGGATGTTGTTAAAGTATGACCTCCCTCCCTAAATTGCCCTCCCCTTGGGGAAGTAGAGAGAGAGAAGAAAAAATATTTTTAAAGTTCCGTGTTCATTGTAATTATATCAAGGATTTTTCTCCCAAATAACTTGAGTAATGTGTAAAAACAGAACCCTGGGGTGGTTATCGGTGATTTATAGTTAATAACAAGGGGCAATGGGCGCCAATTTTTTCCCGCAAGTAACTGAGTCTCCGAATGAATGTATGTTAAAAACAGAGGCGTATAAATATAGCCTGTTCAAACACAGGTATATAGAATGATGTGATAGGTTTTTAAACTAGGTTTTGGTAATATGAATTGTATAGCCAGGTGCTGGGTTAGACAAAGGTGGTGGTTGTTCCCCGCACTTTTCGGTCTTTTTTCTGACACTTATTTGTCTTGTTCCCTTCACATGACAGGCTAGGGTGTGACCTAACAGAAGCGAGGTGAAATCCGGGCAGTTAGGTTTCTGGCCACAAGATGGCCATGGCGCGCGCACATCCGAGGAGGAAATCACGCAGCGTGGTAACTTGGTTACCACTGGGGCGTGATGGATGCTAGGATGACGTCGGCGGACGTGAGGGAGTGTCAGAGTGACGGCGTTACGCCTAAATAGGCGGAAGACGCCGTCCATTGTACACTAGAAGCCAACGAGGCGCACTGCGCGGACAGACAGGAGGGACCCGCTCGGTTCATACTACCGGGACCCTAGGCATGCTATCTTGCCCCTCTGATGAGGCCCGAAGCGAGTAAGGGCGAAACGGCTGTAAAGGGCAGCTAACCTGGAGTTCCCCTGAGCGCACCCATGCTTCTGTTCATACTCATGCCTGCCATCGCATGTCTACACTAACGCAAGTATTGCCTGCACTGCTAATCTTTTGCTCCTCGTATGTTACTTGGCTTGGCTCTGTGCTTGCTTACACATGCTTCATGGACAGTTTGATTACGTTTGCTTTATGCATAGAAGTGGTTCAGATGGCTGATGTCCTGCAGCCTTTTTTTTTGTCATGTGCATGAAACGGCAATAAATGTCAACAGGTTTTATCCATGAGTGCCTGCCTATGTTTTCTCCTGTGAAACAAGTTATTTATGATAACTATTATCTGAGAAATAGAACATTTTATTATATTTTCTCTTTTAATTACAGTTTAAATTTATTAGGAGTTGGTGCACTTTGTTCCCGACTCCAGGTACAAAAAATTGGGCCCGCTCCACAGCCCTGGTTATAGTAGTCTATTCTGCCAGGTAAAAAACGAGCTTTTTTTGTTGACCCCAGTACCAAAATGATTACAAAACATGCCATTTGATGTTTCTGAAATCAAGATATGGTGGTGTTTCAATATGAATATACGTACTGAATTATTATTATTTTTTTTAATATAGGTTTCAAGTGGTAAATTGGATGACCATTTTCCATTAGCTGTGTGGCAGACAGGCTCTGGAACGCAAACCAACATGAATGTCAATGAAGTGATAAGTAACCGTGCTATTGAAATGATGGGCGGAAAACTTGGAAGCAAAGATCCAGTACACCCTAATGATCATGTTAATAAAAGCCAGGTATGCATAGTATGAGTATGATTTTTTTTTTTTTAGTAATAAGTGTGCTTTCTATTATGCAAAAAGTACTGTGAAAATATGTTACTAAACCCTCTCATTGAAGTGTGCGGTACTTTCCAGTGCCTGAAGGAAAAATTGAAAAAAAAAATATTTTAAATATAATTACAAACAAATTAAGCAATGTTTCTCTGTCAGAAATGTAAAATAAGGCAAGGGCAGGTGCTAAAGTGATGTAACAAACTGACACAAACCAATAAAGATATGTTTGCAGTGCCCAATACATGCACACAATCACCTGTAAAGACAGTGATAAAAAACACTAAAATAAAAAAAAAATATTCATAGGAAAAAAAAAACAGTATTTTTGCATATAGTTTTCTCTTAGAACTCCCCTACTCAAATAATTTGACAGATTACAGGTGGTTCCCTGTGTACAAAACAGGTTGGGGAGATTGTACAGAAAAGTCCCTAGTATCCGGCACCGGCGGGGATCACCTGATGCTGATTACATGTGCTTGCTGGTTGCTTGAGCAACCGGTCGAAATAGCACAAACCTCCCCTCCCAAGTACTTACTGAGCCTCCAGCGATGTCTGGCAGTCTCCCACTATCTCTCTGCGGGCTCAGAGCGCCTTCCGGCTTTCTCTGTGCACGGAAGCCGGAGTGTCAGCTGACCTGCATCAGGTCATGTGACACGCTGGCTTCCCTACACAGATGCTGAAAGCTGATTAGAGCCAGCAGGGAAATGGGAGACTTGGCAGACATCGCTGGGGCCTTGGTAAGTATTTCAAAGCTTGCCAGCACCCACAAAAAGCCCCCCAACAGAGGTCCCTGTTATCCCTCAGGCATGCCGGTTAGATGAGACTTTTGGTTGCCTGAATTCCGGATAACGGGGACTTTGCTGTATGTTGAATTTGTAAGTTTAGTCTTGTGTTGAATTTCGTGAAATGTGGATTATCCTCTTTCGGACAACTTGGGATTTGGACATTATAGAATAAACAGTTTTGTGGTTGTTTTTTCAGAGTGGTATTACAGTGCTTTTTGTTTTATTTTCAGCTACAGAAATCCCGCTGACAGTGAAACAGACATCATATAGATAACACGTGTCCAAAGCTATATAATTATATGTATTGGGCATTGTTAATGGTACTGATCGACCACGATCATTCAGTCAATGTTTTGGGGGTCAACTCCTCTACCAATCATCTGATTGGTAAAGTTTTCCTTGCTGTTTGTGGACCCCATTGATTGTTTCCGGCTGAATGCATTAATTAGATCAGGAATCATTGTGGAACCACAAGGTTCAGCGTGTCCTACAGATCAGATCACACTGAGAAGCTGCAAATTCCCACACAGATATGAACTTTTTTTTTATGAAAATGCAAAGCACAGCATGGTCTGAAAGGACATACTGGCCCTTGTGATTTCAGAGGTTTATTAGTCATGCAAGGGTTAAAAAAGGTGTGGGGAGGGGAGAATAAACATTAGGACAGAGCTTTGTGTGCAAACTAGCCTTACTGAGGTCACAGCTGGGCTGCCAGCTGCATGCCTTTTGCCTGTACCTGTCAGATCAGAAGGTTTTTTCCCCTTCAGTGCTTCTGTCTGTGTGCTTCGTTCTCCAGCCAGCCACAACATCCCCCTCTCAGCAACCAGTCCAGAGCTTCCCCATGCGTTTTAGGACAGCCAGAGGAGGAGGTGAGTGATTGCCTGCACTTCGCATTCCTCTCTACACTCCTCTGGACACAAGTGCTGTATTTCACAGAGACAGGCAAGTTAGTACGGCAAGTAATTACAGATACACATTCAGTGGGGAGGGAGGGAGAGAGACAATTGACCTAGTGACGCAATTGTGAGGAGGAAAGGAGGTTCTGAATTACAAAACCAAAGGACTGTAGTTTGCCCAGCCCTGCCTTTGCCACACAAGCACCAGAGTCCCTTCTCTGTGACCGACTGCTTGTAATGTGCATCGTCCCTGAAGAACACTCTGCAGTCAGTAGTACAAATGGTCCCGCCTACTGCCAAGCCGATGACTGTGCGAGCACGCAGGAAAGCATGAGATCTCGTACACGGAGTAGAAAGCCCAGCAATGTGATGCAGCCGGGCGGGAGCTTATCTCACCCGGGTGGCCCGCCCACCTAATTGATCCTAGGGAGAACACTGAATTAGGAGAGCATATTACTAAGTTCTACACCTGAGTTAAAGCTGGGTTCACACACATTGGGGTTTTGTGTCATGGATGGTCAGAGCCATCTGATCCATCCTTGCCTTTTAAAAATCGTGTATTGAATTGAAATCGCAATTTCTGATACAAATCATGCAATTCAATCTTTTCCTAAAATCATTCAGGCCTAGTACATGTATATATCAGGGACCGTTAGAGTTCAAAATACCCCGCCATTTGCAAAAAAACACGTAATAAAATATGAAGGAAAAAGCCCCATATTGTAATAGGAGTACTTACAATAGGCAGTGTGAAAAGTAGCTCCAGATTCAAGTAATAATAGTAAGCATACAATACAAGGTACTTAACCTCCTTGGCGGTAACCCCGAACGTAGTTCGGGGTAAGCCGTGCAGGAGGTTTTCTCAGCCCTGCTGGGCCGATTTGCGTAATTTTGCTAGCTGCGCCAGCACACCAATCGCCGCCGCTATCTGCGCCGCCGTAGAGCCCCCCCAGACCCTGCGCTGCCTGGCCTATCAGCGCCAGGCAGGGCTAAGGGGTGGATCGGGACTCCCTTAGACGTCATGACGTCTGTGACGTCATCCCGCCCCGTCGCCATGGCGACGGGGGAAGCCCTCCAGGAAATCCCGTTCTTTGAACGGGATTTCCTTATCGCCAGAGGCGATCGGAGGGGCTGGGGCTCGCTACATGATTTAAAAAGAAAACGGCAGCGCTGCCCCCTGGCGGTTTTTAATATACCGCCAGGGAGGTTAAGGAAAGGTTTTGATCCATGCCATAGCTTCACCCGGTGATGAGAAGAGCGTTTTCTCACTGTCTTGTACTCTTAACTTCACTGGCAAGGCCATAGAATAGGAGAGCTGTTTCTCACGGAGTTTATCCTTGACATTAACAAAGGATTTCCTTTGCTTCTGGGTATCCACTGTGAAGTCTGGAAAAATCATGAGCCTGTGGTTCTCCAGAAGTAGGTCTCCTTTCTTGCGTGCTGCTTTGAGTATGGAATCTCTATCATGGAAATTCAGGAGTTTGAAGAGGAGGGGTCTTAGCTATGCACCCACGAGGCCTTTCTTGGAAGGAATCCTGTGTGCCCTCTCAATCACAGATTGTAAGGAGTCGCCGCCGACGGCCCTGCCGCTGACTCACAGATTGTTACCGTTCCTGCCGCTGACTCGCATGGGTGCAGGGCGGCAGGCGGAGGACGCGTCTCAGTGTGCGCTCCACCTACGTAACAGTAGCTACGTGTCTCCCTGTGTGTCAGCTTATCAGTTGACACGCCAAGCTCAGATTGGACAGGCCTGGTATTTGATTCTTGTGAGCGCTCCAGTCTCTGCCTGTGATAACCTATGCTGGGCTTGTTGCTGAGATTGCGCTCATTCTAAGTGCTTGTCTTGCTTAGGACTTGTGCCTGTCTCTTCACCAAGCTTCTTCTAGATTGGATTACCTGTTACCGACCCGGCTTGAACCTGACCACACTTCTGTATTGGATACTCTGTTACCGACTCGGCTTGTTAAAAGGATTCACATGAACACTGCCTGCATTGACCCCCTGGCCTGATTGACCTTGCATCTGTCTAGTGATTATACTTAAGCCATTCCCTGCCACCTTGTCTTTGCCTGGATTGTTTCAACCTGTAGGGCTCAGGTGACTATTCAGTATTCTGTGTTACATTGCCTTGCTGTGTTTGGTGATTGCTGTCTGCCAGTTTGTATACTACAGAAGGGGATATAGTGGAGAACTTTTGAAGTGACCTTGTATATGAAACCCTTTATGCTTATATGGTTTTAATTCCAAAGGCTAGATATATTTTTTTATGTATAGATAAATAAACTGTCAATTATAAATAGGATACGAGCGCTATTCTCTGTTTTTTGTCTATTTTTATGTTTGGTGGGGATTAAAGGGATACCCACACCTTGAGAATCAAGCAGCTGATTGATTGGGGGGATAGGGAGACAGAGTAGCGCCTTTTTACCTCTCCTTCTTTTTGCTTCTCCTGAACTGACAGAATCCCTTTTGAAGTATGGCAGCAACTCAAGATGTAAATATTTGGGAATTTAGGAATAAACAACAATTAAGAATTGATACTTTTTTTTAAAAACACAGAATATGAAGAGAGACAGGGTTTATATTGGGAGGATGCAATGTATAATATGAGGGATTTAGAGAAGTTATTAATTAAAGAAACAAAGAGCAATTGGGAAGTAGCAACATTGGATCAGTATATATTCTGGGATATCTCCCCAGTAGGCCTCACCATAACCAAACAATTAGCGGAAGACTTAGCAACACCTGAGGTGCAGGAGGAATGGGACAAAATGTTCCATGACTTCTCGCTTCAGGTGGTTACATTTATAAGGGATACAAGGAAGAATCAATGTTGGAAATTGGATGATCAAATTAAAACAATAAAAAAAGATATAGAACCATTTAATAATATCCCGGAATATCATAATATGGAAAAAAACATTCAAACAAGGTTGGAAAGTTTAGAGGGAGATATAATAGAAAAAAAGAAAAAGAAATTTTTGCGTGACTCAATCCCCCTGCACATTCTAGAACCATACCCACGAAATATAGTGGAGGAGAACTGCATATGGAGTGTGCATGAGGAATCATTGGAAACTGTAGATGAAATAATAGATGATGAATACATTGTAGATGGGGAGGTTGGGGAGGGGCAGGGAGTAAGGGGGAGGGGGAACAATTTGACCCCCGTCAAGAAGGTGAGTATATATCCCCCAACAAGGAAGGGAGCGAACAAGATTACCAAGGGGAGGGAGAATTATTAAGATCCAGACCAATTGCAAATAGTAATATGGATGGTGAAAATGGGGTAGGGGAGATGGTGGTGAGGCTTAAACAACCATCTAAGATTCATAATAAGGAATCTGTTAGAGATGAATGGATTAGAATTTTAAATAGCAACTCAAAGAAGGGGAGGCAATCCACCAATAAGAGACCTAAGGGAGGTGAGAAAAAGAGCACAGGAAAACGAAAAGATAATAATAGGACTACACCTTACTATACACGGAGTCACAATAAACATCTAGATAGGATGAATGTTAATAGTATGGAAACCTCCATGCACAACCGATATTCCGCATTAGCGGGTAATTGTGATCATCCAATGGATACAAACTGGGGGGCAACAGCTAGAACGAAGAGAACCCCCAATAGAGGCCCAAACACCTTGGATCAATATTTTTTATCCCAAAGCAGGGACAATTGGACAGAAGGGGATATAGTGGAGAACTTTTGAAGTGACCTTGTATAAGAAACCCTTTATGCTTATATGGTTTTAATTCCAAAGGCTAGATATATTTTTTTATGTATAGATAAATAAACTATCAATTATAAATTGGATACGAGCGCTATTCTCTGTTTTTTGTCTATTTTTATGTTTGGTGGGGATTAAAGGGATACCCACACCTTGAGAATCAAGCAGCTGATTGATTGGGGGATAGGGAGACAGAGTAGCGCCTTTTTACATCTCCTTCTTTTTGTATACTACGTCTGCCTGCAGGGTATTGTAGTTTGTATTAGGCAGGAGCTTTCACAGGTGTTAGGGCTGGGTTATATGTCAGTCATATGGTCATACAGTCTGACTCACAGCAGGTGACCAGGCAAGTTTGACACGAATATAGAGGATAATTGTGTCTACAGGCAGTAGACCTCTCAGTAAGTTTTCTATGTATTTTGCTACATCAGCTCCTTCTTTTCCCTCTGGTACGTCAAGTAAGCGGAGGTTACTTCTCCTATTACGGTTTTCAGCATCTTCGGCCCTTAAGAGAAGGTTCTGTACTTGTGCCTGGATGTTAGGGATGTCAACCGCATGGTTGTGCAGAGTGTCTTCACCCGCAAGGGACGATGGACTTTCAGCTGCCTAGTGTCCTCCAGGTTACCCTAACCGTGGTTTGGAGAACAGACGACACCGCAGTGTGGAGACTTTGCCGAGAATTCACCGTACTCAGGTCGCAAGCCAAGGATCAGGGGCAGGTAGCAGATAATCGTAGTCAGAAATAGGCCAGGGGTCGAGGCAGGCGGGGAACAGACGTAATCGGTATAACTAGCCAGGAGTCAGGGCAGGCAGATAGCAGTCGTGGTCAGAAACAAGCCAAGGGTCAGGATAACGGAGATCAGGAGTAGTCAATAACAAGCCTTGTCAGGAAACCAGGAATCCATTAGAAGTATCACACCAGGACGCTGGCAATGCATAACTAGCTGAAACAAACTGTCAGCACTTACTACAGGGCGGAAGGAGCTTTTATAGAAAAACTCCCGTTTGGGTGCAATATTTGAATCTCACGCATGCGCAGACGCGTACGAACATCTGCAATGAGAACACTGACGCGGCCTTTAGTACGCGTACATCTGGACACACGTGCACGCGTACGCCCAGACACGAGCCTTTGAGACATCGTGGGCGCTGGTATGGGAAATACCAGAGTTTTAGCAGTATCCTCAACTGGCAGGGGGTCTTCAATGCAGCCGTTCTCCATCGTCCACTCCTTCCCGGGAAGGCTATAACACTGATCCAGGATGATGCAGAGATATCACCGTTCACTCCAGGAGCAATTTGGAGATGATCAGAATGCACTTAAGTGCATAAATAGTCGTAGAATCAAAGACCGGGCCAGACTTGGGATCATGCGTCTTACCAGCTCTCCATCTTGGCCACGCCTCATGTTGCCTATCTTTTACACCATGTTCCAAATTATTATGCAAATTATATTTTTTTCTGATGTCCCTAAAGAGTTGTTGCAAGTGGCAGTCAGTGTGATTTTTGAGTAATCAACTATTAGAGTATAATTTGAATGTTATTGAATAAACCTCCTAATGATAACCGTATTTTTTTTTTAGTTTTTTTTTTTAATAAAAAAAATGAAAAATGCACTGTTCCAAATTATTACACACCATAGAGTTTCAGAACATTTTATGGGTTTTAAATAACTAAAAATGGTCATTTTATGAACTTGCAGCATTTGGAGGTCATATTTACTGTATTAAAAAGCCATTTTAATCAAAAACATCTTAACAAGTAAAGTTACATTTGATAGCAGCTTCACAATTCTTACATCCATTGAACTTGTGAGTTTTTGGAGAGTTTCTTCTTGAACTTCTTTGCAGGAAATCAGAATAGTCTCCCAGAACTGCTGTGTGTATGTAAACTGCCTCCCACCTTCATAGATCTTTTGCTTGAGGTTTCTTCAAAGGTTCTCTTGAGGTCAAGAGAGGATGGGGGCCTCTCTTGACCTCAGTTTCTCTCCTTTTTATGCAAATAGCAGCCAATTACACAAAAGTAATCCTTGCAGCATCAGATGGTACATTGTCATACATGAAGATGATTATCACAAAAAATACGTTTCTTCTTTTTGTACCATGGAAGCAAGAAGTTTTGAATTGGGATGATACAATTTATTGGCTAACTTAGAAGCCAAAAAATGGTATCATCCTGATTCAAAACTTCTTGCTTTTACTGATGGCTAACACGGGACAACACTCCACTGTTTGTATCATGGAAGAAAGTGGTCAGTCAGAAACTCCATATACTTTTCACACCTTCAGGTAGCCTATAGGGAGCAGCTCTGATTCCATCCCAAATCACTCTACCAATTACTCCACCACCTCCTTGCTGACATTGTAGCCTTGTT
Source organism: Hyperolius riggenbachi (assembly GCF_040937935.1). NCBI lineage: Eukaryota > Metazoa > Chordata > Amphibia > Anura > Hyperoliidae > Hyperolius > Hyperolius riggenbachi. The sequence continues at coordinate 342,285,759 of NC_090649.1, read as the reverse complement.
GGTATCCACCACTCCATTTATCTGGACTAGGCCTGCACGATTTTGGGAAAAAAATTGAATTTCGTTTTTTTTTTTTTTTTTTGTCAAAAATTGCGATTTAATTTTTTTTTTTCACGATTTTCTTCAAATCAAGCTTTACTATTGCTGAATTTCTTGGAGATTAAATCAAACTCCGTTCTTGTTCTGGTTCTGCTGAAGCCATTTCACAACAAAAGCATGAGGAGCTGGAGCAGCTAATTGGAGACAGAGAGTACCACAACAGATCCTGGGCAGTGAGTGGGCACTGGTGATGATCCGAGTTTGCTCGACAGGATAGTGAACTGGACTGGAGTGGAGACCAGATAATGTATCAAATGTGCAGGTTCAAGAACATTTGGGAAATAGTGATCACAACATGATAATGTTTGATCTGGTGACTGATAGGCCACGGGGCAGCGGGACCACTAAAACTATGAATTTTAGAAAAGCAAAGTTCAATCAACCTAGGCAAGCACTAAGTTTGGTGAACTGGGATAGTGTACTACAAGGGGAGGACACTGAAGGGAAATGGCAAGCTTTTAAACTTATTCTCAATCAATATTGTAGTATGTATGTCCCATATGGAAACAAAATGTCTAGGAATAAAAAAAGGCCTCTATGGATGAATAGAAAGGTTAGAGATAAAATGAAGAGGAAAAAGAATGCCTATAAGGTTCTAAAACAGGAGGGGACCGAGGCTGCACTAAGCAATTATAAGGAGTGCAATAAAAATTGTAAAAAATAAATTAGGCTGGCAAAGATCGAAGCTGAAAATCAAATCGCTAGGGATATCAAATCTAACCCAAAAAAAGTTTTACAAGTACATCAACTCTAAAAAAAGAAAGGTTGACTGTATAGGACTCCTAAAGGATGAGGTTGGTGGATGACCAAGGTAAGGCAAAGTTATTAAATGCTTCCTTTGCTTCTGTCTTCACAAAGAAAACATCACTGTTGCAAATTACAGATGCAGAAGAGTCTCAATCTTCCAACTGTAATATTAAATACTTAACGCAGGAAGAAGTGAAGGCAAGACGAACAAGGCACCTGGCCCGGATGGCATGCATCCTCGGGTCCTAAGGGAACTAAGTTCAGTTATAGATAAACCTCTGTATCTTATCTTTTGTGACTCTCTTTCAACTGGCAGAGTCCCAGTGGATTGGCGTACATCCCACGTTTTCCCATTATTTAAGAAGGGCAAAAAGTCAGATCCAGGAAATTATAGACCTGTAAGCTTAACATCAGTTGTATGCAAACTATTTGAGGGGTTACTAAGAGATATTATACATGACTTCATAGTAGAAAATAATCTTATTTCTCAGCATCAACATGGGTTTACTAAAGACAGGTCCTGTTTGACTAACACTAATGTGGATATTGGGAATGCTGTATATGTGATATACTTGGACTTTGCAAAGGCCCTCGACACTGTTTCACACAAAAGTCTGGTGCAAAAGTTGAGGATGCATAGACTGGGGAAGAGTCTGTGTGCATGGATAGGGAACTGGCTAATGGACAGAAAACAAAGAGTTGTCGTCAATGGATCATACTCAAAATGGGAGAATGTTAGCAGTGGGGTCCCACAGGGGTCTGTACTGGGTCCAGTGCTCTTCAATTTATTTATTAATGACCTAGTAGATGCAGTAGTGAGCAATGTTTCTATTTTTGCAGATGATACAAAATTGGGCAGAATCATCAATTTTCAGGAAGATAGTGTCATATTGCAACAGGATCTGGATAGGATGGCTATATGGGCACATACATGGCAGATGAAATTCAATGTTGAAAAATGTAAAGTCATGCATTTTGGTCGTACCAATGGTCTAGCACCATACAAAATAAATGGGATACAGTTGGAGACATCAAACTTGGAGAAGGACATCTGGTGAGCGAGCAGTCTGTTTATATTAATCTATCACTGAGGTGTGGGCACATATGGGATACACGCGTGGAGCACGAGTGGTGCAGGGAGGATTGGTTGAAACTGGATCACGCTATGTCATTCCTGTGTTTCTGAGTGTTACCTAGGAAGAAGCAGATCGGATTATGAAGAGGTTACTTCAGATTGTGCCTGTTTGCTGATCTGTGAATCAATCAGCCATTCCTGCTGGTAAGGGTATTTCAGCCAAGTTAATGAGAAGACAGTTCTGATATAGAAGGATCAGTGGACTGTTTGGTGATAAAGCGGTTCCTGTTAATTTTGGCTCTTGCTGAATAGAAGTTTTCGCTAGGTTCTCTTGAGGACTATCCAAAGTATATGTATATATGTATTTTTCATTTACAGGCGAACTGTTAACGGCAACTTGGCTCCTCTGAATGACATATTGCCTCAGGTTCTCTTAGAGGACTACCTGGATCATATGTATATATGTATTTTTCCTACAGGTGGACTCTTTATTTGTAGTTGTTGTATATGAATATTATTGCTATAGGGGTGGCACGTATTTGAGTCTGGCACCTTGGCCAGACGCATGCCCGTTTTTTGTGTGCATTATAAGCACTGAATGTTTATGTGGTGTAGAGTGCTTCACCTTACTACATTTATATTTATTAGGGAGGTAATACCCCCCATGGTGCAGTGATCCACCACAACACACAATATCCTTTATTACTGTTCGAAGTAGAGGTACACTAGAGGAGCGCCAAGGCCACCTTTTGTATTCAACACAAATAATTGTACGCATGGGATGCATAAATTAATTTGCGTAAAAAGCCTGCAGTAAGGTGCAACACGTAAAACTGTACACATGAAAAAAATTGCAGCTATGACGCAAATCGCAATAACGATTTTAAAACGATTAATCGTGCAGCCGTACTTTGGACCATGAAGAGTTGCAATGCACTTATCAGTAAACAAGACTGTTTGAAAATTAGTCGTCTTGTCTGCTTTCGAGCTTAGGTTAGGGATGGTTAAATAGATGGTTTATGCACTGAAATACTCTGGTGAATCCTGCACTTGGATGTTTGATGGACTCCGGAGGCACCAGCAGATTCAAATATGTGTTTGCTGCTTTGTAATGGCATTTTAGCAGCTGTTCTCTTAATCTGATGTATTTGTTTGGCAGAACCCTTCCTCATTTTGCTTTCATCAGCACAAATCCATGTGTGTTCTGAGTCAGCCACCAGTCTTTATCAGTACGATGATCATGCTTACGTTTTTGTGAAATCCTGTATAAAAGTTTTCATTCTTTGTCTAAGGCATTCAACTATTTCACACTTTTCGGCAGCATAGAGATGGCTTTTATTTCTCATAGTGCTTGAAAATGGTGGTATGCTTAATAATGTGGAACACCCTTTTTCCCAATACGTCTGCTCAGGCAGCACCCCTGAATGAGACTTGTCTCCCTCCCACCAATGGACAAGAAGCTGCAAAGATAAAAATTTGCATAACAGGCGGCCACACACATAAAAGGAGAGCATCAGCCATACTACCTTCAGTTTAGTTTCATGTCCCTGTATGAGAGGTTGACAAGGTCTCTGGTCCAGCTATCTGGTCAGGTGGCAGGGGCTACATTGGCAGGACTCCAGGGCAGACCGTTTAGGGAGACAGAGTGGAGTCCTGCAGCGTGGAGGAGGCTTCTCCATATGAGGTGGCGGATTTATTCATGCAGGTGCGCGCATAGGAAGTTCCGGCTCTGAAACCAGAAGTTGACATGCGCCGGTGTCCCACGTGACTCTGAGTTCAGCGAGTCTCATTAGCGTCAGGGGCCGCAGCGGTGTCAGCTGAAAGCAATTTGCGAATGTTTTAAATATAAATTTAAGCGACTGTTGGTCCACATTCTCAGATGTTTGCTGAGAACATAGAGGACGCTTCAGGACCCTCTCCAGGGCTATCTGTGGAATCTAGCTCCGATCCCTCTCTGGCAAGTACTTTTGCAGGGTACACTAGTACTTTGCTGGTTGTATGGTTAAAGGAGGATAATGCTTATGGAATATTTAAATGGTCCAGAGAGTCAACAACAAAGAATAAGGAGGCTCTCAACAGACCAGAGGTAATACAGCTGCTTCTGGACGATCAAACTTATTCCTATAACCCTAACCAACTAGGGGTACAACAAGCAGCAAATGACCTCAACCAAATATTACACACCATTGCAGAAATGGCTGAAGTAAGGACCATCCAAAAGAGACCATCAAAGAAAAACACAAATAAATGGTTTGACAGTGATTGCAGAAATCCAAGTCAATCCAAGGACCGCACTCACGTCAGTGGGTATGCTGGTGCCGGGCCCCAAGGCCAAATGGTCACAGTAATTATGAAGTAGTCCGCACACAGACTTAACGGAGCAATTCACATCAATTTATTGTCCCATCACATGTGTGTAGATACATAGTCTGACCTGCATAGGCCGACGATCGTTTCGGGGCCACTCAGGGTCCCCTTTATCAAGGCAGATAGCAGCAAAGACTGCCTTTGCTGCTATCTGCCTTGATAAAGGGGACCCTGAGTGGCCCCGAAACGATCGTCGGCCTATGCAGGTCAGACTATGTATCTACACACATGTGATGGGACAATAAATTGATGTGAATTGCTCCGTTAAGTCTGTGTGCGGACTCCTTCATGATTACTGTGACAGTGATTGCAGGTGATTAAGAAACAACTTACGTGCAATATCAAACAAAACACACAGGTATCCAAATAACTTAGAATTGAGGGCGGCACATGATACCATCCAACGCCAATATAAAGTGACCCTTAAAAAGAAAAAACAAAACCACATCAAAAGTCGACTCCAATGGCTTGAAGAATCTCTGCAAGACAACTCCTTTTGGGAGACCTGGAAACAAATTTGGCAAAAAACCTAAACAACCAACACATCCAAAATGGCCAAGCCTGGCTACAATACTTCAAAGCCCTATACAGAGATATTCCCATAAACAAACTCAGCCCAGAACAAGCACAAATAACCAACAAATTAAAGAACATGGAGTAGAATGTGATAGTTTTTCAAAACCCACTTGATACACCTTTCACATTAGAGGAAATAAAAGAGAAGATAAAACTCATGCAAGCCAAAAAAGGTAGCGGCACAGACAGAATCCGATCAGAAATGATCATATCTAGCTCCCCATAAATCCATGCAGCAATATGGAAACTATTCAATCTGGCTCTGTACTCTGGTCACTTTCCTGAAGTCTGGAATGAAGGACTCCTAACTCCGATTTACAAGAGTGGAGATCGCTATGACCCAGACAACTACAGAGGCATCTGTGTGAGCAGCACACTGGGAAAACTGTTCAACAGCATCCTGAATAAGAGAATCCTCACCTTTCTCACCCAGCACAATGTTCTCAGTAAAAGTCAAGCAGGATTTGTACCGAGCCATCGCACCACAGACCACATCTACACCCTTGCACACCCTTATCAAGCACCATGTACACAGAAGAAGGAAGGGAAAAATATTTGCCTGCTTTATAGACTTTAAAAAGGCTTTTGACTCCGTGTGGCACCCAGGTCTGTTCCTGAGACTCCTAGAGAGCAGAATAGGAGTGAAAACATATGATGTCATCAAGAGCTCATACACTGGGAACAAGTGCAGTGTGAAAGTGAATGGGAAAAGAACACCTTTCTTCCCCTTGGGCCGGGGGGTAAGATAGGGCTGCAGCCTGAGTCCAACACTTTTCAAAATATATATCAATAAATTAGCCTCTGCCCTAGATGCCTCACCAGCACCAGGACTCGCACTACATGATACAACAGTGAAGTTCTTACTGTATGCAGATGACCTCCTATTGCTGTCGCCAACTGAAGGTCTACAAGACGGCCTTAAAATCCTGGAGAAATTTACATGGGCACTCCCCATTAATCTAAAGAAAGCCAAAACCATTGTGTTCCAGAGGAAAAACAGGTCAGCCCAGAGCCCAGCCTTTGCACCCCATGACTGAAATCAACAGAACTGATAAATATACCTACCTTGGTCTGGAAATCAACCAACCAGTAAGCCTTAAGTCAGCCATGGAGGCCATAAAAGCAAATCATGCTGAAAATTCTATGCCATCAGGAAAGAACTGTACCACCTCAAACCACCAGTAAAGGTCTGGCTGAAAGTATTTGACAGTGTCTTCACCCCAATCCTACTGTATGGAAGTGAAGTATGGGGCCCCACCACGTACCCAGACCATTTAAAATGGGAATCCAGCCCAACAGAAATATTCCCCCTGGAGTTCTGCAAACACCTTCTCCATGTCCATCTGAGTACCTCAAACAATGCCTGCTGAGCAGAGCTGGGGAGATTCCCATTACTGCTTGAGATACAGATGAGTGTTGTCCTTCTGGGCCCACCTAAAGAGCAGCAGCCCTGACTCACCCCACTACAAAGCCATGCTGTACAATGACCAAGAAAAGCCATGTGCCCTGAAAGTAGTGGTCAGCTCTATACTCCTTCCAACCCCCGATCCACAGGTAATAACAAGAGTACAGATAAAACAAACCGCAGCCAAGAGCAAAGAGGACTATGTGGGAAAAATGGAGGAGTGAAATAAAACAGTCACAAAAGCTAACCATATACCAGAGGAAAATTCTGAGTGTCTACAGATTGAGTGCTCACAACCTCCAAATAGTCTGTGAGACACAGACAGACGTACAAACCCAGGGAGGGGAGACTGTGCCAAAACTGTGAGCAGAAGACCCTTGAGGATGAAAGCCATTTCCTGCTGCACTGCCCCAAATATACTGCAACCAGGGACACTTACTTTAAGAAATTGATGGAACTATTCCCAGACTTTCTCACATTAGAAGATGAGAAACTGGGAGACAAGGAATCCACAGTGACTATCGCTGCACACTATGTCACAGCATGCCACAGACTGAGAGGAGAATAATGGAACTGTAAACCTAAAATGTCCACAGACTGTTTATCCATTGTCCCCCTACCCCCACTCCCTTCCATGTCCCCCTTTTCCCCTTGCTTTGGCAATACCTATATGAATCTTGGTCATGCCAATAAAGCTATCTTTGACTGACTATTTGTTTGTTTTTAGCCTAAAAAGACTGCCAAGACCGATAAGCCTGGGGCTCATTCCAGTCAGGACAAATGCACTGATAGCAAAAAAGATGCGCTATTTGTAACACTCACATTTCTTCTACATCATCTAAGAAGCTGTGTCAGTATTGTACGGAGGTGGTGGTAAAAAATGACTTTCCTGCTAGCTTTAAGGACTGGATACATACTGAAATGTCCACAGCCATTAAGGAGATTAAAAACTCTGCTATTAGTGCTACTTCTACTTCTACATCTGATTCAGCTTCTGTTTCTGCTGCTGTACCTGCTCCAGTTATGCTTGAAGTTACTCCTCCAGTATTGTTGCCTGTTTTGATTCCTCAATCTCCAGCATCCCCGGCAGGCTCACAGGTAGTTTTACCTACACCCCAGGTCCCTAAGAGGAAAAGGAGGGGTGAAGAGTTGATTGGATCAGATTTATCAGAAGGAGAAATCTCCTCTTCCTTGGAAGAGGTTTCTGGCGAGGAAGAGATCGACAAAGGAGACAGGTCACAAAAGTTTGCTTTTTCTCCAGAATTAATGAAATAATGTGTGGCTGCTATGCATAACACCATGGGTATTAAAACTGAGCAGAAATCTTTGATAGCTCTGGAACAGATGTATGAGAGTTTGGCAGATCCCCAATCTCGTTTTATCCCTGTCAATTCTACCTTAAAGCGACACTTAAACCAGGAATAAAAAAGATCAGTTTTACTTTCCTGGGACTTCTTCCAGCCCCCTGCAGCCGTCCCGTGCCCTTGCAGTCACTCACAGAGCCTCCGGTCCCCCGCCGCCAGCTAGTTTTGTTTTCACTGACAGGCCTGGCCACACGTATTTTTCTTTGCGGTCCCATCCGCAATAGCGTCCTGCGCCTGTGCAGGATGCCATTGAGGACGGGAACATGAAGGATACGCGTGGCCAGGCCTGCACAGGCGCAGAAAGCCTGCCGACTCCCTGTCAGTGAAAATGAAACTAGCTGGCGACGGGGGCCCGGAGGCTCCGTGATACCTCTGCCATCTTCTCATTTGCTGCTGTGCCTCCACACCCCCTTTCTTTCCTCACTACTGTGGATGTGGCAGCAACATGTGTACAGAGCATGGAGCAGCTCTGGGGAACTAGACAGAGCTCAGAAGCTAGCTATAAGAACAGCACTGTACCCCTGCTGTGTGCTAGTAAAGAAGGAAGTTGGGACCTTGCAGGAGGCTTCACTTCCACCTTCATTACAGATGTAATCTGCGCTCATTATTATCTGTATACACTGGCTCCTGAACACCAAACTGGATATGCTGCAGAGGCCAGTGAATGATCAGGTATCTATTACAGGTCCTTCTCAAAAAAATAGCATATTGTGATAAAGTTTATTATTTTCTGTAATGTACTGATAAACATTAGACTTTCATATATTTTAGATTCATTACACACAACTGAAGTAGTTCAAGCCTTTTATTGTTTTATTATTGATGATTTTGGCATACAGCTCATGAAAACCCAAAATTCCTATCTCAAAAAATTAGCATATCATGAAAAGGTTCTCTAAACGAGCTTTTAACCTAATCATCTGAATCAACGAATTAACTCTAAACACCTGCAAAAGATTCCTGAGGCTTTTAAAAACTCCCAGCCTGGTTCATTACTCAAAACCGCAATCATGGGTAAGACTGCCGACCTGACTGCTGTCCAGAAGGCCATCATTGACACCCTCAAGCAAGAGGGTAAGACACAGAAAGACATTTCTGAACGAATAGTCTGTTCCCAGAGTGCTGTATCAAGGCACCTCAGTGGGAAGTCTGTGGGAAGGAAAAAGTGTGGCAGAAAATGCTGCACAACGAGAAGAGGTGACCGGACCTTGAGGAAGATTGTGGAGAAGGACCGATTCCAGACCTTGCGGGACCTGCGGAAGCAGTGGACTGAGTCTGGAGTAGAAACATCCAGAGCCACCGTATACAGGCATGTGCAGGAAATGGGCTATGGGTGCCGCATTCCCCAGGTCAAGCCACTTTTGAACCAGAAACAGCGACAGAAGCGCCCGACCTGGGCTACAGAGAAGCAGCACTGGACTGTTGCTCAGTGGTCCAAAGTACTTTTTCCGGATGAAAGCAACTTTTGCATGTCATTCGGAAATCAAGGTGCCAGAGTCTGGAGGAAGACTGGGGAGAGAGAAATGCCAAAATGCCTGAAGTCCAGTGTCCAGTGTCAAGTACCCACAGTCAGTGATGGTCTGGGGTGCCGTGTCAGCTGCTGGTGTTGGTCCACTGTGTTTTATCAAGGGCAGGGTCAATGCAGCTAGCTATCAGGAGATTTTGGAGCACTTCATGCTTCCATCTGCTGAAAAGCTTTATGGAGATGATTTTATTTTTCAGCACGACCTGGCACCTGCTCACAGTGCCAAAACCACTGGTAAATGATTTACTGACCATGGTATTACTGTGCTCAATTGGCCTGCCAACTCTCCTGACCTGAACCCCATAGCGAATCTGTGGGATATTGTGAAGAGAAAGTTGAGAGACGCAAGACCCAACACTCTGGATAAGCTTAAGGCCGCTATTGAAGCCTCCTGGGCCTCCATAACACCTGACCAGTGCCACAGGCTGATTGCCTCCATGCCAAGCCGCATTGAAGCCGTTATTTCTGCAAAAGGATTCCCGACCAAGTATTGAGTGCATAACTGAACATAATTATTTGAAGGTTGACTTTTTTTTTATTGGTCGGATGAAATATGCTAATTTTTTGAGATAGGAATTTTGGGTTTTCATGAGCTGTATGCCAAAATCATCAATATTAAAACAATAAAAGGCTTGAACTACTTCAGTTGTGTGTAATGAATCTAAAATATATGAAAGTCTGTTTATCAGTACATTACAGAAAATAATGAACTTTATCACAATATGCTAATCTTTTGAGAAGGACCTGTACTTGTTTCTGTGCTGCCTCCCATTCCCTCAGCCCTATGCCTCTCGCTCCCTCTCCTACTATGTCCTGTTTGTCTCTTCTGTCTCCCCCATTCCTGTCTCTCACTCTTCCCCTCTCCTCTTTCTCGCTCTTTCCCCCATTTTCTTCTTCCCCACAGACACACTGACACTCACTTGTCTTTTCACCCTTCACTGTCTTTTACTTTCCTCTCTCTGTCTTCCAACACTCTGTTCCATCTCTTTCACTCACCCTCCTGTCTCTGTTTAACCATCAATCCCCCACCCTCCTCCTCCCTAAACAAAATAAAATAAATCAACATGTCTCATTAACTACTATTATGCATTTTTGAAGCAATGACATCTTCTGCAACAAATAACAGAGTACATAGTCGTGTCACTGACTGCCCTCAGAGGAGCTCATAATCTAATCCTAACATAGCCATACAGGATCTTCTCAAAAAATTAGCATATTGTGATAAAGTTCATTATTTTCTGTAATGTACTGATAAACATTAGACTTTCATATATTTTAGATTCAAATACACACAACTGAAGTAGTTCAAGCCTTTTATTGTTTTAATATTGATGATTTTGGCATACAGCTCATGAAAACCCAAATTTCCTATCTTAAAATATTAGCATATTTCATCTGACCAATAAAAGAAAAGTGTTTTTAAAACAAAAAAAGTCAACCTTCAAATAATTATGTTCAGTTATGCACTCAATACTTGGTTGGGAATCCTTTTGCAGAAATGACTGCTTCAATGCGGCGTGGCATGGAGGCAATCAGCCTGTGGCACTGCTCAGGTGTTATGGAGGCCCAGGATGCTTCGATAGCGGCCTTAAGCTCATCCAGAGTGTTGGGTCTTGCGTCTCTCAACTTTCTCTTCACAATATCCCACAGATTCTCTATGGGGTTCAGGTCAGGAGAGTTGGCAGGCCAATTGAGCACAGTAATACCATGGTCAGTAAACCATTTACCAGTGGTTTTGGCACTGTGAGCAGGTGCCAGGTCATGCTGAAAAATGAAATCTTCATCTTTTATAAAGCTTTTAAGCAGATGGAAGCACGACGTGCTCCAAAATCTCCTGATAGCTAGCTGCATTGACCCTGCCCTTGATAAAACACAGTGGCCCAACACCAGCAGCTGACATGGCACCCCAGACCATCACTGACTGTGGGTATTTGACACTGGACTTCAGGCATTTTGGCATTTCTCTCTCCCCAGTCTTCCTCCAGGCTCTGGCACCTTGATTTCCGAATGACATGTAAAAGTTGCTTTCATCCGAAAAAAGTACTTTGGACCACTGAGCAACAGTCCAGTGCTGCTTCTCTGTAGCCAAGGTCTGGCGCTTCTGCCGCTGTTTCTGGTTCAAAAGTGGGTTCATGCTTCCATCTGCTGAAAAGCTTTATGGAGATGAAGATTTCATTTTTCAGCACGACCTGGCACCTGCTCACAGTGCCAAAACCACTGGTAAATGGTTTACTGACCATGGTATTACTGTGCTCAATTGGCCTGCCAACTCTCCTGACCTGAACCCCATAGAGAATCTGTGGGATATTGTGAAGAGAAAGTTGAGAGACGCAAGACCCAACACTCTGGATGAGCTTAAGGCTGCTATCGAAGCATCCTGGGCCTCCATAACACCTGAGCAGTGCCACAGGCTGATTGCCTCCATGCCACGCCGCATTGAAGCAGTCATTTCTGCAAAAAGATTCCCGACCAAGTATTGAGTGCATAACTGAATATAATTATTTGAAGGTTGACTTTTTTTGTTTTAAAAACACTTTTCTTTTATTGGTCGGAAGAAATATGCTAATATTTTGAGATAGGAAATTTGGGTTTTCATGAGCTGTATGCCAAAATCATCAATATTAAAACAATAAAAGGCTTGAACTACTTCAGTTGTGTGTATTTGAATCTAAAATATATGAAAGTCTAATGTTTATCAGTACATTACAGAAAATAATGAACTTTATCACAATATGCTAATTTTTTGAGAAGATCCTGTACTCTAATGTCCTACCATCATATTATATTGTGCATAACAATAATTAACCCTATTTATGAAATTGATAGCAGTGTAAGCATTTTCCGCAACAGTTATTCAATATTTGTTTTTAAACTAATCCAGACTTTTAAATGGTACATAAGTATTCTGACATTTCAATATTGTGTTTTCTCAGTGTGGTATAGTTTTTTTCCCCCCTTTGTAAATACTACATTATTTTACAAATCAGTTTGTCAGTTTGGTCAGAGGTGTTTGTATTTTTTTTTTTTTTTTTTTTTACTTTAATTGAAAAATTTGAAAATTGGGGCAAGGGACGCTAAGACGCTGAAGTATGTGCTGTGAAGGTTCATTACTCCATTAGTTTAAACATAATAATACTTACAAAGCAGTTATCTGTTGCCGAATGGGTCAAAACTCAGCGCCTCTGTGAGGTACCGAGTTTTGATGTACTTAGAAATAGATACTCCAAGAAATATACGGGTTTGCCCACAACACGTCACGTTTTGGAGGTTTGTTTTTTTTTTTAAATGAAAATAAGCTGTTTTTTGATATTAGACTAATAAAGTCGGAAAGGAGTATAGATCTGCACTCCCAGCACGTATATGGCATGCAAGCACCAGGATCAGAAATACCACATCAAAACAAAGAAACCGAAATCCTGGTATAAAAACGCTGCACCACCAAATTGCAATGATAAATGACAATTTTTGTTTGAACTCTTCAAGTATTAAAAACAATTGAAACCAAGAAACGGCACTTCACAACACGACGTGTGTGTCTGCCAAATAACAAGTGCCCCACCTCCTACAATGACATAAATAATTCCTTATGCTGCAAGTCTATAGCCGTCTTGGTTTACACTAAGAACACAGTATGGTAGTACTGAGACCCGGGTCCTGTAAAGTGCTAATGTGCTAAATGTAAACAGATCCCCCAGCCAGGATGCACGAGGAAGGAAAAGATGTGCAATGTGACAATAAGCTCCTGAGCAAATGGTTGCAAATGCATGTATAAATATAAGCGACAAAGTGCAAGATGATGAGCATAAAATAGTGGGGAACAAGTAATACAAAGATAGGACAGTGGTAAACATACTGTACCAGGACCAGGATTTCTCCATGTTAGAGAAGCGGTGGCAGCAGCAAACTAGTAGAGGATGGAGGGAGGCACACCAACCGCTCCACACGTGGAGAAGTGATAAAGTGGTCACGTGGACTATGCCACGCGTGGAGCGTTTGGTGTGCCTCCCTCGGCGCTCTACTCGTTTGGTGCTGCCATCTGTTCTCTAACATGTCCTGGTACAGTATGTTTACCACTGTCCTATCTTTGTATTACTTGTTCCCCACTATTGTATGTCCATCGTCTTGCACTTTATCACTTATATTTATACATTCATTTGCAACCATTTGCTCATGAGCATATTGTCACTTTGCACATCTATTCCTAGCTGGGGAATCTGTTTACATTTAGCACGTTAGCACTTTACAGGACCCGGGTCTCATACTGTGCTTTAGTGTGAACCCAGATGGCTATAGACTTGCAGCATAAGGGATTACTTATTTATTTATTGTATTTATAAAGTGCCAACATATTACGCAGCGCCGGACTTGTCATTGTAAGAGGTGGGGCACTTGTTGTTATTTGCTAGACACACACATGCTGTGTTGTGGAGCACTGTTTCTTGGTTTCAATTGTTTTTAATACTTCTGAAGAGTTCAAAAAAAAATTGTCATTTATCATTGCAATTTGGTGTGTAGCATTTTTATACCAGGATTTCTGTTTCTTTGTTTTGATGAGACTAATAGTTTGACTTCCTGGAGGCCCACCACTACCTCCCTTTTTTAATCTTATTTAACCTATTTTATTCTGTGTTGGCACCTCTGTTAAATTGTTCAGCTTAATTGAAAGATTGCACGTCTCATTTTCAGAATGGTTTGCAGTATAAATGCTATTCAGTCTTCTTTCTTCTCTCTCTCTCGTCATTAGAGTTCAAATGATACTTTCCCCACAGCAATGCACATTGCTGCTGCAAAAGAAGTACATGAAGTTCTGTTACCTGGATTACAAAGGCTCCATGATGCTTTGGAAGTAAAATCTAAAGAATTTTCAAAAATTATTAAAATTGGCCGTACGCATACACAAGATGCAGTGCCACTTACTTTGGGACAGGTGAGCTGTATTATAATTAAATCTTGGTTTACATGACTTCATTTTCATGACCGTTAAAGTGAACCTGAAGACTGTAAAGTTTCACTTACCCGGGGGCTTCTGCCAGCCCTCTGCAGCTGCCCTGTGCCTGCAACATTACCAAACGATCCTCCGGTACCCCGCAATTGCTCACTTTCTTTCTCGCCACCTTGCAAGTCAACGTTCAATGCGCGCATCTTAGTACGTGCTCCCCTTGAAAATCTCTACTGCGCCTGCCCAGCACGCTTCCAGCTACAGGAGCGTGAACGAGAAAGCGCAGTGGACGGTGACTGAAGAAAGTGAACCATGACTGGGTACTTGGAGGATTGTTTGGTAACGTCGTGGGCACAGAACAGCAGCAGGGGGCTGGCATAAGCCACAGGTTGGTGAAACTTTTTTTTTTATTATTTTTTTTACTATCTTCAGGTTTCCTTTTAAGTGAAAATCCAGGTAATTTATATTCTGAATTGCTAAGTGAGATGAGCTGTTAACCACTTCACCACTGAGGGTGTTTTCCCTTTGTAGCCCAGAGCAATTTTCACATGTCAACGCTCCTTCCATTCATTCGACAATAACTTTATCACTACTAATTACAACAAACTGATCTATATCTTGTTTATTCACTACCAATTAGGTTTTCTTTGGGTGGTATGTTTCGCTAAGAATTATTTTATGTTATATGCATTTTAAAGGGAATAATAAGAAAAAATGTAAAAAATAATTTTCTGTTTGTTTTTTTTAACTATTATAGTTTTAAAATAATGCATGCTGCTGTAATTAAAACCCACCTGTTTTATTTGCCCATTTGTCCCCGTCATTACAACATTTAAAATATTTTCCTAGTACAATGTATGGCAAAAATATTTTATTTGGAAATAAAGGTGTATTTTTTCCTTTTTGTGTCCATCACTAATTACAAGCCCCTATTTGCAAAAAGCAAAACAAAAAAAACACACTAATATACCCTAATAACATACAGTAGCAAGAAAAAGTATGTGAACCCTTTGGAATGATATGGAAAAACAAAAAATTGCTTTCCTAAAACAGAAAGAATTTGCGATAATTCAGGTTGGAGCGGGCTCGAGATGTCTCCCAGAGCACCACTGCTGAATATATGCAAATTAACCATTGAATGATATGGATGTCTGCACAAATTGATCATAAAATGTGATTTGATGTTCACCTAAGTCACAACAATAGACAATTACTTTATTTGTTTCAACTTTAAACATATTATTTGATTAATCTAATACCACACAAATAATTAAACGTTTCCGTGTTTTTATTGAACATACCATGTAAATATTCACAGTGCAAGTGGGAAAAGTATGTGAACCCCTAGACTAATGACATCTCCAAGAGCTAATTGGAGTGAGGTGTCGGCCAGCTGGAGTCCAGCCAATGAGATGAGATTGGAGGTGTTGGTTACAGCTGCCCTGACCTATAAAAACACACCAGTTTTGGGTTTTCTTTTCCTAATAAGCATTGCCTGATGTGAATGATGCCTCGAACAAAAGAGCTCTCAGAAGACTTACGATTAAGAATTGTTGACTTGCATAAAGCTGGGCAGGGTTATACAAGTATCTCCAAAAGCCTTGCAGTTCTTCAGTCCACAGTAAGACAAATTGTCTATACATGGAGAAATATCAGCACTGCTGCTACCTTCCTTAGGAGTGGCCGTCCTGTAAAGATGACTGCAAGAGCACAGCGCAGAATGCTCAATGAGGTGAAGAAGAATCCTAGAGTGACAGCTAAAGACTTACAAAAGTATCTGGCATATGCTAACATCCATGTTAGCAAATCTATGATACATAAAACACTAAACAAGAATGGAGTTCATGGGAGGATATCTCAGAGGAAGCCATTGCTGTCCAAAAAAAACCATTGTTGCATGTTTAAAGTTTTCAAAAGAGCACTTGGGTGTTCCATAGCAACATTTTCTGTAGTTCTGTAGACAGATGAAACCAAAGTTGAGTTGTTTGGAAGAAACACACAACACTATGTGTAGAGAAAAAGAAGCACAGCACACCAACATCAAAACATCATCCCAACTGTGAAGTATGGTGGTAGGGGCGTTATGGTTTGGGGCTGCATCAGGGCATGGATGGATTGCAATTATTGAAGGAAAAATGAATTCCAAAGTTTATCAATATATTTCGCAGGAGAACTTAAGGCCATCTGTCCACTAGCTGAAGCTCAGCAAAAGATGGGTGTTGCAACCGGACAATGACCCAAAGCATAGAAGTAAAACAGAATGGCTTAAAGCAGGGGTAGGGAACCTTGGCTCTCCAGTTGTGATAAAACTACAAATCCCAGCATGCATTTGCCTTTATTATTCATGGCTGTGACTGTCAGAATCCTGCAATGCATTGTAGGACTTGTAGTTCCTTAACAGCTGGAGAGCCAAGATTCCCTACCCCTGGCTTAAAGGGACTCCGAGCTCAAGTAAAAAAAGAAAGTTGTACTCACCCGGGGCTTTTTCCAGCCCAGTGCTGGTCGTGAGGTCCCACGACGGCATCCTAGGCTCCTCTCCTAGTCCCTGCTCCGGAATGGCTGACCGGCCGCACGCCGGCCGCCTCGCGTCATCATGGCGGCCGGCGTGGCAGTACGGCGCATGCGCGCTTTAATCGCGCATGCGCAGTACTTTCACGCCGGCCGCCGTGATGACGCGAGGCGGCCAGCATGTGCCGTCAGCCGCGTCATACGCGGAAGGAACAGCCCGACACTCAGCAGAGTGTCGCCCGGGCTGCGGCCGGTCAGCCATTCCGGAGCGGGGACTAGGAGAGCAGCCAGGATGCCGTCGTGGGACCTCCCGACCAGCACTGGGCTGGAAAAAGCCCCGGGTGAGTACAACTTTCTTTTTTTACTTGAGCTCGGAGTCCTTTTAAACAGAAGAAAATATGCCTTCTGGAGTGGCCCAGTCAGAGTCCTGACCTCAACCTGATTGAGATGCTATGGCATGACCTCAGGAAAGCGATTTACACCACACATCCTAAGAATATTGCTGAACTGAAACAGTTCTGTAAAGTGGAATGGCCAAAAATTACTCCTGACCATTGTGCACGTCTGATCTGCAACTACAGTAAATGTTTGGTTGAAGTTATTGCTGCCAAAGAAGGTTGAACCAGTTATTAAATCCAAGGTTCCACATACTTTTTCCACTTGCACTGTGAATGTTTACATGGAGTGTTCAATAAAAACATAGAAACATTTAATTAGTTGTGTGGTATTAGTCTAAGCAGACTGTGATTGTCTATTGTTGTGACTTAGATGAAGATCATATCACATTTTACGACCAATGTGTGCAGAAATCCATATAATTCCAAAGGGTTCACACACTTTTTATTGCTACTGTAAATATTAAAAAATAAAATAAAAAGTTTAGCCCCTAAGGTAACTATTTATGCATTTTGTTAAAAAATGTAATATGTAAGATGTTAACCTCCGTGGACGGCCTGGACGTCTCTGTAAGATGCTTGCACTTCCATCTTTCTTAAATTTTTGGATTACTTTTGCTACAGTATTTTGACTGATATGTAAAGCTTTGCTGATCTTCTTGTAGCCCTCACCTTTTTTGTGTAAAGTATTGATTTCCTTTCTCAGATTTTTTTTTTACATTTCTCTTCCACGTGGAGCCATTACTGACAGCATGAAATGGGAAGGGTTTTTCTTTTAAGAGGAACTTCAGCCTAAACAAACATACTGTCATTGAGTTGCATTAGTTATGTTAATTAAAATAGGTAATATAATCTCTTACCCACCTTGTTTTAAAAGAACAGGAAAATGTTTTATTTAATGAGGGCAGCCATCTTTTTGGTTGAAAGGAGGTGACAAGGAGAATGAGACACAGTTTCAATTGCCCTGTGTGCTGATCACCCCTCCCAGTTGCTAGGCAACATGAATAACAACATAGGAAATCCCATCATACTTTGCACAGCATCAGGGAAAAAAGCCCGGGCAGTTTTCTTTGATGGAGCGGAGCTTAAGCTTTTGTGCAGCTAGAAATAAGGCTTATGTAAGAAAAACAAAGTTCTGATGCTGTGAAACTGTTAAAGAAACACCAAGCCTTTTCAGTGCTGCTGAGTAGATTTTTAGTCTGGAGGTTCACTTTAAGTAATGCCCTTTTATAGTCACCTGTCTGCTGTGCACCTCTTAAATTAATCATTAGACTCACCTGTGGTTGAATGCCTGATAATTAGAATTTTAAGTGTGGCTTTTGTCCTAAGACTATAGTTGGGGTGTACTGAATTTAGCAACATAGGCTTGAATGAATTTGTTAGGAAATTCACTTTTTGGTGTGTGCAAATTAACAAATCTTCTTTGCAGTCAATGGCCCACATTTGTGGGAGTATTTTCAATTTTGTAGCACATTATCTCATAGAAAAGTTGATAATGAAAGGAAACGAAGGTATACTCAATTATGCTGAGGTGTGTGTGTGTGTGTGTGTGTGTGTGTGTGTTGGGGTAACTATGAGAGTGTGGGGGAGGTAAGGCGTTAATTTTAACTGTATATGTATTTTCTTTTTATTTAAAAAGTGTATGTAGGTGTAATTTTACTTTATGTCCACAAGATGTCCTCGCACTATTGGTATGTTAGCAGGAAGTAATGTGCGGATATCTTACTTTGTTTATTGCAATGACCGCAGGCATCTTATTGATGCCAGCGATCATTGATACCTGCACACAGTTCCCATTCACTGATAGGTGTACTAGTATACCGCCACTGAGGGGTGCTTGCATGCGTGCCATCCATTAACATCAATAGGCGAGTATCTACGTTCCTGAAACATTCCCGCAAGGTGTAGATATACTGCCACAAACTAGTGGTTAACCACTTGCCGACCGCCCACTACCTATGGGCGTCGGCAAAGTGGCACCTCCAGGGCCGCGTAACACCAATAGGTGTCGATACCTGGGGGACTGAAGCTCCGCCCACCTGCAACGTCATCCCGCCGGCCAATTAGCAGCGCCGGCGGGTTGTTAACCTCCGATCTGCCACATAGTAAGCGTATAATGTATAGAAAGCGTATTATACAGGCTGCCTCCTGTCCTGGTGGTCCCAGTGATCGAGGGACCACCAGGGCAGGAGGCAGCCGCCCTAGTAAGCACACACAAACACTGATCCTGCCCCCTGATCGCCCACAGCACCCCTCAACCCCCCCTGATCGCCCCCTCAGACCACTGTTTGCACTCAATCACCCCCTAATCACCCATCAATCACTCCCTGTCACTATCTGTCAACACTATATTTTATATTAGGTCCTAAACTGCCCCACACACACCCTCAGATCCTCCCCAGACCTCCCTGTGTACTGTATACATCTATCCTCCCCTATAATCACCCACTGATCGCCTGTCAGTTGCATCTATTCTCCCCTCTAATCACACACTGATCACCTATCAATCACCCCCTGTCACCACCTGTCACTGCTACCCATCAGATCAGACCCTAAGCTGCCCCCTGCAGGCACCCAAACACCCGTCCACACCCTCAGATCGCCCTCAGACCCCCCCCCCCCCCTTGATCACCTCCCCAGTGCATTATTTACATCTGTTCTCCCCTCTAATCACCCATCAATCACCCCCTGTCACTGCTACCCATCATACCTATCAGATCATACCCTCATCTGCCCCTTGCGGGCACCCAATCACCCGCCATCGCCCTCAGATCGCCCTCAGACCCCCCCCCTGATCACCTCCCCAGTGCATTATTTACATCTTTTCTCCCCTCTAATCACCCACTGATCACCCATCAATCACCCATCAGTCACCACCTGTCACTGCTACCCATCAGATCAGACCCTAATCTGCCCCTTGCGGGCACCCAATTACCCGCCCACTCCCTCAGATTGCACACCGCAGTCATTGCAGCGATCAGAATGACATTTTTTCTTCTCCTGAAGTATGTTTGCTGACCTGTGAAGTTAATGTTTGTGTAAATTAACTTGATCAAAGGAGTCCCTTTCCTGGCCAGTGACACTGTGTGAAAGCTCTCCAGCAGTAAGCCCCCAAATGGCAAGTGTTACTGCCTTTTGAAGAGACAGGATAAACTCCGCATGAGACCAGACTGCCTGACTCCGTCAGAAGCAGAGAGAAAATTAATGCGGTATGTGATTTTTTGCCTATTTACGGAATATAGCATCTAGGATAGTTATGAGAGTTGTATCATTGGGTTTTAGGTGTCTTGCTGAAACTTTTGATACCAGTCTTGAGCGGGCAAGGGGTACACTACAACCAAGTTATTAAACTGCTCAGGAACTGGACCTTCTACCCTAATCAAGGCTGATGTCATAGGAATTGTGATAATCTGAGGAATATTAATCTGTTATCAGCGCAAATGTGGCATTTATCGGTTTTGAATTACAGCGTTTTATAAGTTTAAACCTAATTCTCTCTCCGAGGGAATGAACTGTGATTGGTTTGTGAACCAGAGTGGGCTGGCTTTGTTCCACCCCCAAAACTAGCTTCCATAAAACCAGGGTGCATACAGGGAGGGGCAGTCCTCCAAATTCCATCTTCACGAGAGCATGCTGCTGTTAGCCAGAGGATCATGTGGTTAGCGGCCATCTTGTCTGAACTATGCTCCTGAACTGAAACAAAGGAACTTTACGAGTTTTCCCAGAAAGGACATATTTCCACGAACTTAAAGAGACTCTGTAACAAAATTTTCATTCTTATTTATTCTATCCTATAAGTTCCTATACCTGTTCTAATGTGCTCTGTCTAACTGCAGCCTTTCCTATTTGCACAGTGGCTGTATTATCTCTGTTATATGATCTAATCTTCTCTCCTCTGTTGGGCTGAGGCAGTCATATGCTGTGCTGTTTGTTATTGGCTAGAAGCTGTACACACCCTCTCCAGGCCCCCTCCAAGCTCTGTATGACTCACACACTGAGCTGTTTTTTGTTTGTAAACACTGGATAAAAATGGCAATTACAAGCCAGGATTGCAGCGGGGAGAGTCAGAAACAGCACAGAGAAGCCCAGGAGAACATAATGAATACAATGGTATGCTTTTTATTGTAAGAATTTTAGAGTACAGATTCTCTAAGTATTTTCTCCCTTTTTATTTTTTTCTACGCTACTAATGTCTCTATAATTGTTGATTTTAAGCATTTTTTGTATATATTGATTATTTATATTGCATTTTTAATAAACTACGCTAACGTCATTTATTTGTTTGGCTACACCTATTATTCAGCAACACAAAACTGAACCCTGGCTTCTGAAGAGTCGCTACTATTGTTGATAGCTAGATAAAATAGAGTGTTTTTAACCGTTTCTATTTGCAGGTCTAGAGTCAGCCAGTCAGTGGGATCCTCAGTCCCATGGTAACAGAGGGGGTGGCAGTTATACCCTGAAATAGTGTGTAATTTGTATTACCGTAACTCACAGACTCCCTTCTAGTCCGTCTGCTGCCAAAATCTCAGCGGTTTCTGCGCACCGATTGCAACCACAGATTGCATGGTCTGTGTGATTGGAAGGCATTGTGCAGTCCGGCCACTAGGGGGCATGGGTCTAGTCAAAAAGAATGTATTGCAGTCTTATTGATCTACGCACCCAATACATCACATGCCCATGTTCTCTGCTGCCATGTCCAGGTCACGATTTGAGAACATCCTGCGCTTCCTGCATTTCACTGCCAATACAACCTGTCATCTAAGAGGCCACCCTGCTTATGACCGGTCCCGAAAATTTGGCCCCTCATAGACCACCTGTCATCAAAATTTGCAGATGCTTACACCCCTGAACAGTCATTTTGAGGCATTTGGTTTCCAGACTACTAACGGGTTTGGGCCCCTAAAATGTCAGGGCAGTATAGGAACCCCATAAGTGACCCCATTTTAGAAAGAAGACACCCCAAGGTGTTCCGTTAGGTGTATTATGAGTTCATAGAAGATTTTATTTTTGTCACAAGTTAGCGGAAATTGATTCATTTTCCACTAACTTGTGACACAAATAAAATCTTCTATGAACTCCTCATACACCTAACGGAATACCTTGGGGTGTCTTCTTTCTAAAATGGGGTCACTTGTGGGGTTCCTATACTGCCCTGGCAAGTGACCAGATTTTAGAAAGAAGACACCCCAAGGTATTCCGTTAGGTGTATGATGAGTTCATAGAAGATTTTATTTTTTGTCACAAGTTAGTGGAAAATGACACTTAGCGTAAATTGATTTTTATTGTTTTTTTTCACAAACTTGTGACAAAAAATAAAATCTTCTATGAACTCACCATACTCCTAACGGAATACCTTGGGGTGTCTTCTTTCTAAAATGGGGTCACTTGTGGGGTTCCTATACTGCCCTGGCATTTAAGGGGCCCTTAAACCGTGGGGAGTAGTCTAGAAACCAAATGCCTCAAAATGACCTGTGAAATCCTAAAGGTACTCATAGGACTTTGGGCCCCTTAGCGCACCTAGGCTGCAAAAAAGTGTCACACATGTGGTATCACCGTACTCAGGAGAAGTATAACGTGTATTGGGGTGTATTTTTACACATACCCATGCTGGGGGGAAGAAATATCTCTGTAAATGGACAATTGTGTGTAAAAAAAAAAAAATAAAAAAAAATTTGTCATTTACAGAGATATTTCTCCCACCCAGCATGTGTATGTGTAAAAATACACTCCAAAACACATACTATTTCTCCTGAGTACGGCGATACCACATGTGACACTTTTTTACAGCCTAGTTGCACTAAGGGGCCCAAAGTCCTATGAGCACCTTTAGTCTTTACAGGGGTGCTTACAATTTAGCACCCCCCAAAATGCCAGGGCAGTAAACACACCCCACAATTGACCTCATTTTGGAAAGTAGACACCCCAAAGTATTCATAGATGGGCATGGTGAGCCCGTGGCAGATTTCATTCAGTTAGCAGAAATGGAAACTTTAAAAAAAAAAAAAAAAATTTGACAAAATTCATGTCTTTTTTGATGAATATAATAACAACTAAAAATCACATCAGCAATCAAACTATCACCATCTCTGTAATAAATCAACTTATCTCTCTCTTGTCAGACTTGTCAGCCTGTGTCTGGAAGGCTGCCAAGTTCTTCAGTGTTGTGGTTCTGTGATGCATCTCCCCCCTCCAAGCCCCTCTCTGCACACTGCCTGTGAGTTATTTAGATTAGGGCAGCTTCTCTCTTCTCTTTTATCTTTTACAAGCTGGTTAAATCCTCCTCTGAGCTGGCTGGGCTTTCACATACTGAGAAATTACATACAGGCAGAGCTGTCTGCACTCTGCAGAAAGAAACAGCCACTTCAGTGGAAGATAGCTGCAGGGGGAAAGAAACACAAATGATCTCTTGAGATTCAAAAGGAAGGGTGTATACAGCCTGCTTGTGTATGAATGTATTTTCTATGTGTGGACATACTGTACATCAACCTACTTCCTGTTTTGGTGGCCATTTTGTTTGTTTATAAACAAACTTTTTAAAACTGTTTTTAACCACTTTTAATGCGGCGAGGAGCGGCGAAATTGTGACAGAGGGTAATAGGAGATGTCCCCTAACGCACTGGTATGTTTACTTTTGTGCGATTTTTAACAATACAAATTCTCTTTAAAGAGAATCTGTATTGTTAAAATCACATAAAAGTAAACATACCAGTGCGTTAGGGGACATCTCCTATTACCCTCTGTCACAATTTCGCCGCTCCCCACCGCATTAAAAGTGGTTAAAACAGTTTTAAAAAGTTTGTTTATAAACAAACAAAATGGCCACCAAAACAGGAAGTAGGTTGATGTACAGTATGTCCACACATAGAAAATACATCCATACACAAGCAGGCTGTATACACCCTTCCTTTTGAATCTCAAGAGATAATTTGTGTATTTCTTTCCCCCTGTTCTCATGCACTGAAGTTTCAGGCTGCTCTTTTCTTCCTGCAAACAGCTTTGCCCTTGTCTGAATTTCCTCAGTATGTGAAAGCCCAGCCAGCTCAGAGGACGATTTATCCAGCTTGTAAAAGATAAGAGAGAAGAGAGAAGCTGCACTAATCTAAATAACACACAGGCAGTGTGCAGAGAGGGGCCTGGAAGGGGGAGTTCATAGCAGAACCACAACACTGAAGAACTTGGCAGCCTTCCAGACACAGGCTGACACGTCTGACAAGAGAGAGATAAGTTGATTTATTACAGAGACTGTGATAGTACAAAGTGCTGCAGTAAGCCAGAACACATTAGAATAGTTTTTGAACTTGTAGGATGATAAAAAACAGGATGCAATTTTTGTTACGGAGTCTCTTTAAGGGGTACTTAATGACTGCAGTCCTTAAGTGGTTAAATAAGGCGTATCTGCCCATGCAATGATTCTATAGAGCAGGGGTGGTCAGTTGGTATGAAGTTGACTGTTGAAGAACCATAATAATACATGGTTGAATGATATTAAATTATACAGGATACCCATTTGTACTTTATTTATCCTATCAACGTACACCTATATTTCCAATGATGTAAAGATCATCAACACTAAAACATCAACTGTGACAACAAATTGCAAATCTGACATCTGTTTAGGAGGTTCAGCAAGGATACTAGCAGGAAGCCTGGTTCAGGGTTTCATAGCCCCTCCTCTTCCGGTTCCTGTTTTAGCACCAAAAGTGTGATCACTTCAACACCTGGGCCTAAACTCCAGCTTCCTGATTGGTTCATGGAGGACTGCAGGGGCGCTACTAGCCGTTGTGTAACTCCAGGCGAGGAAGCCTGTACCCAAACTCCCCCCCCCCCCCCCATGGGCCCCCTCCCTGCCATGAAAATGATCATAATGCGGCAGCATTTCACCAGAAACTAATCATATTACAGCAGTGTTTCTGTGCAATACTATGGGCTGCCAATCTACCGCCACTATACCACTGTGTCCAATTGAAAAATGTACTGTTTGATCGTAGTTTTGATACATTTTTGCCATGGATTGTTCAAAATTATGATCAATGTGGGTGAATAATAATCCCCAGATTCGATCATTGTGAAATAATCTGTCTATAAAAATAAATGCATGTATTGACAGCTATAGGCTAGGGTTACTAACAACAAGATTAGGGTGATTAAATTGTGAGGGTGGGTTGGGGCAAAGTAGAGAGTGACAAGGAACATTTGTGTTGCGCTTTTCTCCTGGCGGACTCAAAGCGCTTGAGCCACTAAGCAGTAGCAGTATTAAGAATCTTGCCCAAGGTCTCCTACTGAATAGGTGCTGGCTTACTGAGCAGGAAGATTTGCTGAGGTTTGAACCCAGGTCACCTGTGCCAGAGGTAGAGTCCTTAACCATTACACTATCCAGAGAGAAGGGAGAAAAGCACTTTTCTTTAGCTTTCCTGTATGATAAGAACACAGCCAGCACTAGGGGAAAGGGGGAAAGAAGGTGAGTGAGGGAGAGAATAGGAGTGGAAAGATACTGAGAATAGCCTGAGATGAAGCAGAGAGCTTATCTGTATTGCAGTCCCACATCACACAGAGGCAGCTTGCCTGTAATTTGACTCCTGCCCCTGTCAATCTCTCACACAAGCTGCAAGAGCCCTCCTGGAGTCTAGGGACTGTCAAAAACTTTTCAACCTGTTTTATACCTTATCTAGGTGTCCACATGCATTCTTTACAATGGTGAGAGAGCAGACAGAGTCTTTTTCTATGGACTTCAAAGACCACCTTAGTGTTACTCAATGTGGCTAACCTGAATAAGGCAGCTGGCCGGTGCACTTTCCCTGCAGGTTCACCACTCCTGCTCTGTAGAATCCACAAACAATAAGGAAAAGGCACTCCACAGGCTTCAAACTTCTGTTTTTGTTTCGAGCAAGGACACATACATGTTAACCTGACCCTTCCTCAAGTGTACTACCCACAACACTTCCTTCCCTTATAAAGGACCACCCATACAGGTTGCCCCACCCAAGTGCATCATTACATCATCACACATAGTCATTATATACAATATCTTAAATTCCTATACAGGAAACTTCTATACCGTCTACCTTGCAATGATTTGTGGAGGGGTCATCAATAATCCCGCAGCATTTGCCATCCCACAATTTTTTCTTTCCTGAAATAAATCACAGCAAACATTTGTAACTTACATACTCATTGAGGCCCCTTGGGCTCACACAATCTAATTTCCTTATCCACTCCACTTCTTTGCGGAGCAACACCTTTTCTCTATTACCCCCTCTTCGAAGAGGGGGGACAGTGTCTAATACCATCCATCTCAGCTGAGAAGCAGGATGTCCAGTTAGCACAAAATGCCGGCCTACAGGGACATTTTGCTTCTCAATTCCCTTCTCCAGATTTTTGCGAACTTCTGCAATGCTCCGTTTGTGTTCCTGAATGTGCACCTTTATTGATGACCCCTCCACAAATCATTGACGGTATACTAGTTCCCTGTATAGGAATATAAGATATTGTATATAATGACTATGTGTGATGATGTAATGATGCACTTGGGTGGGGCAACCTGTATGGGTGGTCCTTTATAAGGGAAGGAAGTGTTGTGGGTGGTACACTTGAGGAAGGGTCAGGTGACCTGTAACATGTATGAGTCTTTTTCTATGGATCCTGCAGGAGGCAAGCCTCTCCTCTGCATCATGCTGTGTACGTTTACAAGCTTTCCATCCCCTGTAATTGCAAATTGTACTTTTATTTCCCTTAGCCAGCCTAGTGCTTTACATTGCTTTATACAAAAATTTCAATGCACCAGACACTCTACAAGCTCTAAATCATTAAATGAGAGGCAGCCTGGGGGGAATTCTCCCCCCTTTTCCCCTGGCCAGTCCGTTCTGGCATGACTTGTAGTTACCTGCTTCCACAGAATCCACAAGCATCAGCACACCAGGAGTATCAGCACACACTTCTTTTGTTGTGCCACAATATGGTCCATATTTGGACCATATTGTGGAAACTGGCATAATAAAATAAGTGTGTGCTGATACTCCTGGTGTGCTGATAATACTCGTGGACTCTGTTGATTTGTGGCATGCCTGTGCCACTTTATCATACACTTAGAAATACAGATGGTGTGCCGACTTCATTTGTGGAATCACTGCTTCCACAGTATGACACCATCCTCCTCTTCTGATGTGTTTTCTTTTCCTTCATAGTCATCAGAAGGGGCAGGACAGGAGTGCAGAGACAGACACACTCCAGATCCCCAGATAACACTAATTGGGGAATGTCATACAAAGTTATGTGAAAAAGGTGGATGTACCGCTACTCTTGTGAGGGTAACCGAGCTGGACCTGGGCAACCACCCCACAGGTCAAAGTAGAACGAAGAAAAATTTGGTCCGCTTCAAAGTTATACCAACAGTTTATTTGGGACTTATCCCAGAACAGCCACAAAAACGCTCAGCTAACATGTTTCGGACCTATGGTGGTCCTTAATCATAGCATCGATGCTATGATTAAGGACCACCATAGGTCCGAAACATGTTAGCTGAGCGTTTTTGTGGCTGTTCTGGGATAAGTCCCAAATAAACTGTTGGTATAACTTTGAAGCGGACCAAATTTTTCTTCGTCATACAAAGTTATGTTGTAGACAAAAGGTTTGTAGATTCCTTATTTGCTGAACTGATGCTTTCATTACATCTTTTTCTCTCCGCACCCATAGTTTTCAGTCTCGAAGGACAGAAAAAATAAACTTTTTTTTTTTTTTCCCCTGGAAGGGCGGTCTCTGGATAAATCTCCCGCTCCAGGCATTTGCCTTATCTGCTGGTCCCTAGAGGCACCTCTGGGGAACTGTAACAAGTTTTGTGTTTTCAGGAGTGTCTGACTATTATTCTTTTCCTTGCAGCCTCAGACCTATGCTGCGGAGATTACTAGAGTAGTAGAAATCTTTTCATTTTTGCATGGAGAGCCTCAGGCTTCATCTCATGGAACAGGAACATGAAGCTTCTAAGTCTGTGAATGCTTTCTTTGGGGGCCTGGCCAAATTGTACGATGATCCATGATGCTCCACATCACCCAAGGCCTTCAGTCCTTGTGGCAAGGGAAACATCCAGTGGAGGAGTATGTTTCAGATATCCAATACTGGCAAAATGATACACAATGGAATAATGCGCACTAAAGTATCACATTCAGGAAGGTGCAATATGATCTGAGGTGAGAAGAACATATACATATTTCAATAGTAGTACAGAGGCGCCAACAGGGTAAAAACAATATTTCTTTAAAATAGATAAAATAGGTAAAAAATAGGTAGCGGTGGACTTGCCCCTCCAAAACAGACACACAAAAAAATGCCGTTTTAAGCAAAAATCAGTTTATTTACATACTCCGAACAAGGTGCAACGCGTTTCTCAGGTATACCCCACTTCCTCCGGCAATAAATAGGAGCATATACAGTGGTTTGCAAAAGTATTCGGCCCCCTTGAAGTTTTCCACATTTTGTCATATTACTGCCACAAACCTGAATCAATTTTATTGGAATTCCACGTGAAAGACCAATACAAAGTGGTGTACACGTGAGAAGTGGAATGAAAATCATACACGATTCCAAACATTTTGTACAAAAAAATAACTGCAAAGTGGGGTGTGCATACTTATTCAGCCCCCTTTGGTTTGAGTGCAGTCAGTTGCCCATAGACATTGCCTGAGTGCTAATGACTAAATAGAGTGCACCTGTGTGTAATCTGTTAGTAAAAATACAGCTGCTCTGTGACGGCCTCAGAGGTTGTCTAAGAGAATATTGGGAGCAACAACACCATGAAGTCCAAAGAACACACCAGGTCAGGGATAAAGTTATTGAGAAATTTAAAGCAGGCTTAGGCTACAAAAAGATTTCCAAAGCCTTGAACATCCCATGGATCACTGTTCAAGCGATCATTCAGAAATGGAAGGAGTATGGCACAACTGTAAACCTACCAAGACAAGGCCGTCCACCTAAACTCACAGGCCAAACGAGGAGAGGGCTGATCAGAAATGCAGTCAAGAGGCCCATGGTGACTCTGGACAAGCTGCAGAGATCTACAGCTCAGGTGGGGAAATCTGTCCATAGGACAACTATTCGTTGTGCGCTGCACAAAGTTGGCCTTTATGGAAGAGTGGCAAGAAGAAAGCCATTGTTAACAGAAAAGCATAAGAAGTCCCATTTGCAGTTTGCCACAAGCCGTGTGGGGGTCTGGGGGACACAGCAACCATGTGGAAGAAGGTGCTCTGGTCAGA
The DNA here is from genome assembly GCF_040937935.1 of Hyperolius riggenbachi. NCBI lineage: Eukaryota > Metazoa > Chordata > Amphibia > Anura > Hyperoliidae > Hyperolius > Hyperolius riggenbachi. Next base: position 342,256,514 of record NC_090649.1, on the reverse strand, counting down.
TGAGACCAAAATGGAACTTTTTGGCCAAAATGCAGAATGCTATGTGTGGCAGAAAACGAACACTGCACATCACTCTAAACACACCATCCCCACTGTCAAATATGGTGGTGGCAGCATCATGCTCTGGGGGTGCTTCTCTTCAGCAGGGACAGGGAAGCTGGTCAGAGTTGATGGGAAGATGAATGGAGCCAAATACAGGATAATCTTGGAAGAAAACCTCTTGGAGTCTGCAAAAGACTTGAGACTGGGGCGGAGGTTCACCTTCCAGCAGGACAACGACCCTGAACATAAAGCCAGGGCAACAATGGATTGGTTTAAAACAAAACATATCCATGTGTTAGAATGGCCCAGTCAAAGTCCAGATCTAAATCCAATCGAGAATCTGTAGCAAGATCTGAAAACTGCTGTTCACACCGCTAATCTGACTGAGCTGGAGGTGTTTTGCAAAGAAGAATGTGCAAGTATTTCAGTCTCTAGATGTGCAAAGCTGGTAGAGACATACCCTAAAAGACTGGCATCTGTAATTGCAGCAAACGGTGGTTCTACAAAGTATTGTCTCGGGGCTGAATAATTGCGCACACCCCACTTTGCAGTTATTTTTTTTTTAAATGTTTGTAATCGTATATGATTTTCGTTCCACTTCTCACGTGGAATTCCAATAAAATTGATTCATGTTTGTGGCAGTAATATGGCAAAATGTGGAAAACTTCAAGGGGGCCAATAATTTTGCAAACCACTTTAACTGTTGACAGAAGACCGTATGCTAAGTACTCATACAGACAGCTGAGATATAAATATAATGTATACATAGAATATTTTCATAAAACGGGCTTTGAATTAAATATATATCTGTGTATATGCGTCAGGGCACCCACCTACTGGTAATCCCACAGCACCACCAGTTCCACTAATGAGCCTAAATATACCTCTGCGTAATATGTTGGCGCTTTATAAATACAATAAATAATAATAATAATAACTTCCTCCCACATTTAAATACCCACCATATCCACCACCACCTTTTGTACCAGCACCACCTCCACCGCCACCACACCAATAAACATTGAAATCACCACTGAGAATGCAAACAAACCCTCAACAAACACCATCACATTCACAACCCCCCCTAATAACTCCAAATGCGTTTTCCTTTACCAAAGTGCTGCCCAGCCCTACTCTAAAACCAAAGCTACCACATCAACATAAGGCCAGTAAAATGCATACCCCACAAAAATCTGGACCCCCACTTATAACAAGTACCCCTATCCTGGGCCTAAAACCTAATGCCTCCAACAACAAAGACCCAATACCAAACAACCCAGATTATAATTTCTCCAAAGATGGACCACCAGATACTCTCAATATCAACAGTAAACCTTCAAACACGCAGGATACCAGTTCCCCCGGAATAGAACTTGGAGCCAAACAAATCAGCATTTGCAACACACAACCCCCTCTCAATTTTACCATTCATCCGAACCCGGAAGAAGCTATTTTGACCATAATCTTCTCCCCTCCCAACACCCACCCCAGCCCCACACGTGACACATCACCAAAAACACAACAAGCCTCTATCACCAACTATTTCAAACCAGTTCCCAACTCGAACAATAGCTCGACTAACCTAAACAAGAAACCGAATGACACAGTCATTCTCTCTTTTTTTAGAACTCCCCTCCTCCCTATCCCAGAACATCCTCACAAACAAATTACCAAGTCCCAAAGCCAACTGAACAACATTACAGCCTGGGAACATTCTAAAAAGACCCATAGCGGATGTAGATAAAAGGGATGCAGAGGAGGCAAGCGAAAAAAGAAATCTAACTCAACCCTAGGCCGCTTGCAACTCTCCACTCCACAAACAAAATGCATCTTCAATTGATCGAAACATATATTATCCAAAAATGGAATATCCCTACTTGAAAAAGGCCTGTCATATTGCCCCACCAAATTAGCAGATATGTTTGAACTCCTTCACAGATCTGAACTCCTATAATAAGAAAACGAACACTGAAACGCCACTTCGCCACAAAAATACAGTAAATCCAACCCAAATAATAACCCAGTTCCCTTAATCATTACAAATGGCGACAACACACCCATCTGCACCACTCAACAGCTGAAATCGCCACAGAACAATTCATCTCAACCCAGCTTAAAGGATCCAGGATCGAGTTTCTATCCAACCCAGCTTAAAGGATCCAGGTTCTATCCAACCACCTCTAAAGGTAACTTCATCAACACATTTTATTCCATGGTGCTCAGACTTACAATCTTTACAACCTGGTAATCCACTACCCACCTCCAACCTCACCAGAGAAAGCAGCCCTCAATACCCTCAAAAACAATCCAGAACTCGTGATAAAGTCATCAGACAAAGGGGGAGGTATAGTCATCCTAAATAGAACCGATTACATGGAAGAGGCCCATAGACTATTCAATGACAACCGACACTATAAAAAAACTGCAGTCAGATACCACAAAAGAACACACTAAAATCACTAATCAACACAGCCTTCTTCAATAACATTCAAACAAAGAACGAAATAAATTTTATCATTAACCACCAACCCAAGACCCCTTTCTTTTACTACCTATCAAAAATACACGAGAACATTGTCAAGCCACCAGGACGACCCATCATCTCAGGTATCAATTCCATCACTAGCAACTTATCCCAGTTCTTAGACCAACATCTTCAACATCATTTACAGAATCTACCATCATACCTAAAGGACTCCCAGCACCTCATTGAACTTCTAAAAAATGTTAAATGGCAACCTGACTTCATGTGGTTGACCTGTTATGTTACTACTTTATATACAAATATCCCCCACCATTTCGGTCTAAAAGCCATTCAACGTTTCCTGTCCACCAATCCGTCCATGCCAACATCACAACTACAGTTTCTTACCAGCTGTACTGAATTCCTAATTCCTAATCACACATAACATTTTCACCTTCTGTAATGACACCTACCAACAGGTCAGTGGCACGGCAATGGGGAGCTCCTTCGCACCTTCGTATGAAAATCTCACCATGGGTTATATAGAACTTATCAAAATGACAACAGACAATCCCTTCACAGACAATGTCATACTATATCGACGTTATATAGTCAACCTTATATTTATCTGGAAAGGTGACCCAAACCTCATCCCCCAGTTCCTCGAATTCCTCAACTCCAATCCAGCAGGCCTACAATTCACGCACCAGCTACATCAGAACACAATAGATTGGGGGGGCGTGCTGACGTGATGACGTAGGGTGGGGTCTGTCCCGCTGCTCCGTCTCCATCCCCTCCGTGGAAGCTTCGCTTGGCATTCTCCCTCACGAATGAGTTCCGCCGAGCGGTACTGAAGCCGCGAGAGTGACTCCTTGGGACCCGGGAGATCTGGGAGAGAAGCGTGGCCTTCCGGAAGACCGCACGACACCGCGGAAAACCGGTGGTGTGGCCCGCTCAGTGCGCCTTGTACGCGCGAGATCGCCTCTTTGGGATTTGAAGAGAGGAGTGGCTGCTCGGAGGCCTGCCCGACACAGGAGAGAACCAGCAGCGAAGTCCATCCGGTGTGCCCTGTGCGGCTGACAAGTAGTGCCGTGAAAGCCTTGTGGCCCAGAGACGCACACATATGGAGACCAGCCTGTAGCAGTGGAAACCCAGGCTGGCCCGGTAGACACAGAGACGAGCCAAATGAGTAGGGCTCTCTGCTAGAGACTTACAGGAGCAATCTATACAGCTCACTCCACGCATCCTGGGCTGGGGAGAGCCCGCTGGGTCGCAGGTCTGAGGTGGCTCAGAGACGCATCGGTGGTGATAGTGAGCCAGAGGAGGTGATGAGTGAGACCCTGCCTTAGGAATTCCTGGCCCTGTAAGTAAAACCTGCTAACACCACACTATTACAGAACTGTTGTTAAGACCCAGTGTCTGGAGCTTGGGAAAGGGCTGAATCCATAGGCTTCTTTATTATAAACTAAATATTCTTAGTGGCTGGTCCAAATATCCTGAACTGCTACCCTAAAGTAATTAAAAATGATGGGACGCAGTAGGAAAAAGGAAGAGGCTGACGATAGTCTAAACCAATCCCAGAGATCAGCAAAAGACTTTTTCCCCAAAACTGGGGGGGGGGGGGGGGGGGTCTGCAAGCAAACAGAAAAAACTCAGACAGGGTCGCACACCACTGACCCCCATGAGGGAGCACAGAAAGGACAAAGGAATCTGGATGATATCTGGCAATTTTTAAAAATGCTACCTACTAAGCAGGACCTTACCGAACAAACAGAAAAAATAGTCGAGACCACTTAAGCTGAACTAGAGCTATTCCGTGAAGCTTTACACACTGTAGATAACAAAGTTAATAAGCTCGAAGCAGCTGTAACTGACTTGCAGGCTATGACCACTAAGCTATGGGAGGAGAGAGATAAGCAGAACAGCTATTGCGGATCTAGATACCAAGTTGAAGATCTCCAAAATAGATCCCAGAGGAAAAATATTAGAGTCCGCGTTATACCTGAAACCTGTGGACAAGATGAGCTCCAACCTGTTTTGACCCAGCTGTTTAATAAGTTATTAAACAGGCCCATAGAACAAATATTGCAGTTTGAGAGGTGTCCTAGAGCTTTGAGACAGATTCCTAAAACAGGCGAATTGCCGAGAGATATTATTTGCCAAATACATCATTTCCATGAAAAAGAAGCTATATAGGGGCGCATGCGCGGCGCGCTGAAGGAAGGAAGCAGCTAGATGTAGCTCCGTACTCGCCGGGCTACAAAAGCCGCTCGCAGGGGTAATTCGCATAACTTCAGAAGCCTAATTCTTCAGCCACCTCTTCATAAAGCTGCGGTGCATGTCCCAAAGGAAAAAGACCAGGGCTTCCAGGCGCCAGAGAGCTGTAACGAACTACTTTCTGAGGCCGCGGGATTCCAGCATGCCTTCCCAAGATGGCTGCGCCTCACCCATGCCATCACAAGACTCCATGTCGGAAGGAGGCGCGGACTGGACAACAGCTAAACCAGAACGGTCACGCTCTCTAACTAAACAGGACCTGGAGGACAGTCTAGAGCAAATGTACACCCGCCTTGCAGGTAAATTTCAATCGGAACTTAGGCGAGTGGAGGCCTCCCTTACCCAAGAGATCGCGTCACTCGGTTCCCGGACGGATGTTCTGGAAACCAAGCATGACGAGCTACTGGCCTTGCACAAAGCCCTCCAAAAGGAACATCGTACTCTAAACAAAACGGTGCAAGCACTACAAGCCCAGTCAGAGGACCTGGATAACAGAAACAGGAGGAATAACCTCCGTATACGGGGCCTACCAGAATCCTATCAGGAACTTGCACCCCACGTTATGGCCATCTTCCAGAAACTGCTTCCAGATACCGCAACTGAGGCCTTCATATGTGACAGGATCCACAGGCCTCTTAGAGTGCAGCCCCCACCTGAAAAACCACCCAGGGATATCGTCTTGTGCCTGAAAGAGTTTTTAATAAAGGAACAGATACTAAAAGCGGCCAGATCTACTACTAACTTGCAATATGAGGAACACTCAATACAGATTTTCCAGGACCTGTCGCCCACCACGCTGGAAAAACGTAAGGCGATTAAAAATGTAACTTCAGTGCTCTCAAAGGCCCAAATCCGATACCGCTGGGGGTTTCCCTTTAAGTTGATCGTCACGGAAAATGGAACCACTCATATTGCTCAGTCACCCAGCGATGGCAATAAGATGTTACAAAAATTGAGCCTACAAAGAGCCCCCTCACCATTAAAGGGAGCAAGTCAGAAATCGCTCTCGCCTATCTGGTCTCAACGCTCGCAAAGATCAAACAACCTGCCGGCATCTCGATCCTCCTCTCCAGATCCTCCGTGATGGATGGGTGATATCATCTTAAATTTTGTTTTCTGCTTATTATGTCTTTTCCTATATTATCCTATGTTATCCTAATGCAGCCCCGAACTTTATATTTTTTGCACACTCCAGGTTTAAACCTTGCAGTGACTTGCTACGCATTTTATTTCAAGCATGTCTGGCGGTTTTCCCGAAGCCAGGCTCTGTGCATTTTGCGTTACCCCCCTCAGCCTACTCTTTTAGGGAGGTTGTTGATTCTCAGGACTCCTCTCCCACTAATAAGTGGGGACGCAGCCTGTAGATTTAAAAACTTTGTTGTGTTTTCTATTCATTAATGGACTCGGTCCAGGTTAATATGTTTTACCTGTTTACATTAGTTATGATGTTTACTTCCATGCAATATGATCAACTACAGACACCTTTTTCCTATGACCCTTTTTATTTAATGACTTGGTGCTCAGGACAGCCAATGGATGACATAGCCTCTTGCATTCCTATAATTCGCTTTTTTACCCCCCATAAAAATGACCCTAAACATTATTAGCCATAACGTGCAAGGATTTAATTCCCCCCAATAAACGTAGGACTGCATGTCGTCAATACAAACAGTTGAAAGCAGATATCCTACTTTTACAGTAGTAGCAGTAGGGTATTGTACCCTACTTTTACAGGAGACTCACTTCTCACAATCGAACCCCCCCTCTTTCCTGAGTAGAAATTTCGGTCAATACTACTATACAAAGTATAGGAATAAAACAAGAGGTGTTGCCATCTTAATTAGAAATGGAGTTCAGTTTGAACTAAAAAGGATATATAAGGATCCTGAAAGTAGGTTTCTTATTCTCCAATGTACTCTCTCAGGCAAGGAGGTTACTTTATGCAATGTATATGCCCCACACTCGATGCAAGCTCAATTTTGTAAAGATTTATTCATTAAAATAGAAGGGCTTCAATCCAACCACTTACTTATAGCAGGGGATTTCAATTGTGTCTCAAAAGCTTTGGTTGACAGAAGTTTTTCCACTGAGGGAAGTAGAACTTTTCCTAAATCCCTACGACGAGCACTGAACACAAATCAGATGACTGACCTTTGGAGAGCATTCAATATGGGTGACAGAAGTTATACTTATTATTCGCATCCTCAAAATTCATACGCTAGACTAGATCATATCTTTCTGTCAGCTGTTTTGATGACCAATGCTCAGTCCGCTGATATCCTGTCGTGTTCTTGGTCAGATCACCAAATAGTACTGGGTTCACTAAAAACATTAGGCACCCCATTTTTAACAGAGAATTGGCGTTTGAATGACTTACTATTACAAGACTCGGGCGTGGTGAGTGAGGCCCAGTCCATTCTGGAGGAATACTTTATCCTAAACAATAATGGTGAGGTGTCAAATACAACTCTATGGTCAGCCCATAAGGCTGTAATAAGGGGGAAGTTTATGCAGATGGCTTCTAAACGCAAAAAACAAAGACATGCGAATATTCTTAAACTTTCTAAGGAGTTGGATTTACTCTATAGAAAACACAGTGCTGATCTTGATCACAATACTCTAACTCTAATAAAAGATAAGATATGCCTTGAACCAAATACTCTCAGAATCCACAGAGAAAGCCTTGAAATTTTCCAGAGCTAAATTTTTACTTTATGGAAACTCAGCGAGCACTATGTTTGCGAGGAAATTATCCTCCTATTATAAACCCCCCCATTTGTGTAAACTCCAGAATGGACATGGGTCAGTAGAGTCATTGCCTATTAAAGTTATGACTATCTTTGAAAAATATTATAGTGCATTATTTTCACCTGCTACACAGGTTGACCCAGGGATAGACGACTGGCTAAATTCCCTTCCTATACCTTCCCTCCCTGCAGACAAATTAGAAATACTTAATTCGCCTATCACAGATGAAGAAATTTCCACAGCTATCTCTTCACTAAAAACCTCCAAAGCACCAGGCCCAGATGGGTTTACAGGCCAATACTATAAACTGTTTAAGGACATTCTAATCCCACAAATGAAAAGATTATATAACGATTCCCTACAAGGTAATAAATTTACTCCAGACTTAACACAAGCCTTCGTGTCACTGATACCTAAACCCAATCTAGATCATACCCTCCCACAAAATTATCGTCCAATCTCTTTAATAATGACACCAAGATCTTCTCGAAAATTTTGGCCAGTCGTCTATCCCTGGTTATTTCAGACCTTCTTTCTCTTCCACAATCAGGTTTTATACCTCAACGTCAAACCACGGACAATACCAGACTGGCATGTAACATCCTCCAGGACGCTAAATTATATAACCAAAGATACTTAATGCTGAGTCTGGACCTTCATAAGGCCTTTGATTCAGTGTTGTGGACATATCTTAATAAGGTACTCTTCAAAATGGGAATTATGGGCCCCTTTCTTTAATGGGATATTGGCACTATACAGCAACCCCACAGCTAAAATAAAAATGCCTGGAATTTTATCTAACCCCTTGTCTATAACGAGAGGAACCAGACAAGGCTGCCCTCTATCGCCATTATTATTCTCAATAGCTATAGAACTCCTCTCATTGGCCATACATAATAATTCAGATATTAAGGGTTATATGAAACAAGGATGACGCCTTGCTATTTCTTTCACAGCTGCTCACCTCTATGCCCATACTATTGCCTTTATTGGACCGATTCGGAGCGTTATCAGGTTTAAGAGTGAACACCTCAAAATCATATGCACTGCCAGTTAACCTGCCCCCTCAAGTGGTCAAATTATATAAGGCGAATTTTGACTTTAGATGGACCGAGTCTCATTTCCCCTATTTGGGTATAAAATTGACCTCATCCTTTGACTCATTAGTCACAGCTAACTATGTACCTATGCTAAAATCTATTGAACACACCTTACACGAGTGGACACGATATAAAATTTCTTGGCTGGGTAAGGCAACCGCAGTAAAAATGGTAATTTTGCCTCGTATATTATATCTTATGAGAGCCCTTCCTATAAACCCCTCGAAAACCATGCTAACGAAAATTCAGAAAGCTATTAATACATTTATATGGGGTGGGAAACCAGCCCGTTTTAAAAACATTTATCTATACAGGCAACAGACAGACGGTGGGGTGGGAGTTCCCAATATCTTTTATTACTTTCTGGCAACACGCTTTTCTCAACAAGTTCAATGGTCTAGATCCCCAGGGCAGACCCTTTGGGCACAATTTGAGGCAGATTCTGTTCTCCCTTACAATATTCAAAATATCCCTTACCTATCACTCACACAGGCTAGAGGGTTGCGGGACCTTAACCTAATAGTGCACACAGATTTTGAATTATGGCATAAATATAGAGGAATTGTGAAGCTATGCTCACCAAAACCCCCTCGCCTATCATTTATAGGTCACCCCGGGTTTCCATTAGCCTTTCAAAATAGGACCCCATTTGACAAATGGATCTCTCTGGGACTCACCACCTCAAATAGGTTTTGGGTCTCAGACAAATTTTCTGCCTTTTCGCTATTTCAGTATAACTATGGCATACCTAATTGTGAATATTTTCATTATCTTCAAATTCGAGATTTCTTTCTTAAATCTACGGCCCCCTTGGAAAGGTACAACTGCACTTTTTATGAGAATTGGTACTTAAGCAATGAACCACTGACGGGCACTATCTCTAGGCTATATATACATATGATAGGTTTGCAGCAAGAACAAAAAACCAAACTAATGACAGACTGGGAGGAAGAACTCCGAATAAACTTAGATCTAACTCAGTGGCGTGCACTGGCACAAAACCTGCTGACAGCAACTCTTACTCCAATGATAAAGGATACGGCATTAAAATTATTCACAAGATGGTATAGATCCCCTGAGAAAATACACAAGCTCTTCCCTGCAGCCTCTCCATTATGCTTTAGGGGCTGCCAAGAAAATGGCACACTATCCCACATTTTTTGGTACTGTAATAAAATTAAACTGATATGGGACATTTTGCAACTCAATCTATCCGCTGTCACTTCTACTACTATAAATATTGAACCTATGCATGCTTTATTATTTGCACCCAACCCTGCAGTCCCCAAAAAGTATAGAAGGATCTATTATGCTGCAATATGTGCAGTTCTATGGTCAGTAGCCCGACAATGGAAGCAAACCACTATCCCTAATAGTTTAGTGATGTCAAGACTAGAGGATATTAGACTAATGGATTACCTATATAGCATAGTACATGATACTAAACTTAAATCTCAAACGGATTGGGTGGAGGGGAATAAAATAATTATGGGCTTTAATGTATAACATTATAGTACCGTATATACTCGGATACAAGTCGACCTCGTGTATAAGTCGACCCCAAAATTTGACCCACTTAAGCTGGTATTTTTCAATGTTTCAAGTATAAGTCGGCCCACGATAGTTGATAGCTGCAGGTGGGGACTAGGAGGGTTACTGGTTCTACACTTGGGGACCAGAAGTAATGTCTGCACTTGGAAACTAGGAGAGGATAATAGCTAACTCCCCAGTTGCAGCCAGCACCTGCCCAACATTGAACCCCTGTGCCCTGTGTGGCTGCAGCTGTGTCCTCCCTTCTGTGTGCCTTGTGATTCCTTAGTTTGCCCACCTATAGACCCCTCTCTCTCTCCCCCACCCCAAGTGCCCTGTATGCAGAGTGCACATTGCAGCACATCAGGCATACATTGCTAGGGCAGAGTTTCCCCTCAAACCTCCCCTCCCTTCCCAGCCGCTGTGGTGCCTCCCTGTCTCTGAGTGCCCGCTGCCCTCTCCCTACGGATGTCCGTCTCTCTCTCCCCGTTACGTGAATGCAGTGTAAGCCGGGCTGACATACATTACCTAATCCCCCGCTGCGCGCTGTGTCCTCTGATCTCCTCTTCGCTGATGCTGGTAAGCGTACTATAGCGTCTCTCCCGCTTCCGGTACCATGTGACATCGGGAGTCACATGGTACCGGAAGCGGGAGAGACGCTATAGTACACTTACCGGCATCAGCGAAGAGGAGATCAGAGGACACAGCGCGCAGCGGGGGATTAGGTAATGTATGTCAGCCCGGCTTACACTGCATTCATGTAACGGGGAGAGAGAGGCGGACATCCGTATGGAGAGGGCAGCGGGCACTCAGAGACAGGGAGGCACCACAGCGGCTGGGAAGGGAGGGGAGGTTTGTTAGGGAAACTGGCCATAATTATTAGTAGGTGGAGGCAGGAGGGAGGGAGAGCCAGAGAGGGGGGCAGTTTAGAATAGCATAATTAAGAGAAAGAGGCACCGGACCCCAGCTATAAGTTGGTAAATTTAGGACTGTCTCAAGTACAAGTCGACCCCCCCCCCCACTTTTACACTGTGAGTCAGTCCTAAATTTCTCGACTTATAGCCGAGGATATACGGTATATTAATTGGCTGTCCTGGGCTTTGTAGGAAATTATATATGTCTAATACTGAGGTGTCGACACTTGATCTTATACCAATACTTAATGTTCATTATGTTCTGATGTAACGTAAGACTTACTTTATATTCAGTTTGAAGTATTAGTAAATGTACTTATAGCACTTGGTTTATATGTTTTATATGATGAAAGTTTTAACCTTGTAATGCACATAATCTTTTGCAAATAAAAACTAAGTGAAAGAAAAAGAAGCTATAATGGAGGCAGCCAGGACCCAGGAAAACCTCCTATGGGAAACACACAGAATTCAGCTTTACCAGGACCTGGCCCCAAGTACTCTACAACAGAGGAAAGCTATTCGCCCCTTGCTGACTGTCCTACAAAAAGAGAATATACAGTATAGATGGGGGTTCCCGTTTAGTTTAATTGTTAGGAAAAATCAAAGAACTTTTTTCCTTAGACATCCAAGAGATCTCCCAGATTTTTTCTCATTCTTGGCAATTGCGCCTGTGGAACTCACTGACTGGAACCCAGATGCTGGGATGTACGAGCCTAGGTCCAGGAGTCATAAATTACTAAATATATGAGCACTTTTATGTGAAGTGGGGGGGAGGGTTGGGGAGGAGAGGACTGGGGGACTTGGGGGGGGGGGGGGGGGGGGGCTGTTGAGGGGAGAGGGGCTTTCTTCTTCTTTTTTTTTTTCTTCTTTGTAAGTTGGAGTATAGTGGTTGCTATGACACCTATGAATTTTTGTATATATTGGTGGAAATATTGGACCCCACATTGTGGTTAGATAGTAGCAAAGTACTTAACCTAAGATGATATAAGTAATTTAGAGGAACATTTTGTATTGCTTGCTTCTGGATGGTCAAAGGCCACAAGCGAACAATGTGTATTAATACAATGAAAGGAAGAGGGAATGAGTCCACAGTAGCAATAAGAGGGATGGGACTGGGGATGAGGGAATCTAAACTATATTATATCTTGCAACGGATTAGACTCAATCAGATCAAAGATTGAATTGTGGGGACACTCTTGCCCAAAAGGCCATCCAGAAGAAATATATACATATAAATAAGGTGTTTTTTTTTTTTTTTTTTTTCTTCTTCCCCCTTCACAAGAAATGAATTAATTGTTAGGTCTGTAAGGTAGTAGATAAGTAAAGGGGTTTTGAATATATTTCAAAATTGACACTATGTAGATATAGGAGGCTGTGGATTGAAATATTATTCCAATGACGGTGGCTAATGAGACAGGATTAAAAGTTTTTATTATGGAGAGCACTTACCCATACATACTGGATATGAAAAAAGTGGAGAATAGGTTAAGATTACATTTAAGTATAATAGATGTTTCTAGGGGAGAGAGAGGGTGGACACCTGATAAGGTTATATTAGATAATTAGGGGAGGGTAGTAATCACACGAAGTTATAAAGGAATGGACACTACTGGGATCCTGTTCCAGATGGCCACCGCCAGGAGGAAAAGTAGATAATAATTTTTGTAAGACAGTGTTTTAAGTATAGTAGATGTTTCTAGGGGAGAGAAGAGGGTGGACACCTGATAAAGTTATAATTAGGGGTGGGCAGCAATGTCACGAAATGATAAGGAAATGGACACTAGTGGGATCCTGTTCCAGCCGGCCACCACCAGGAGGAAAAGCAGATAAGAATTTTTGTAAGACAGTGCACAATGGTTGTTTGGAAATCTATGTTTAGATAATGGTTATACTGCCAAAGGGGAAATGTCGTCATATTGGATGTGCACATGTTATAGATGTTTTATAGAGGGAATAGATGAGTATTTGGGGAAATTATAAATAGCACTATTGGAGTTAGGGCGGAGAAATAATTGTTATGCCCGTAATATAGGGGTCATGTATTATAAATTGATAAAGGGGTCCTGAATGAATCTTATATATTAGAAAAAGAAGTGAAACATGGAAGGGACCTACCCATGGTGTGTTTTTTTTTTTTCTCTCTCTCTCTCTCTCCCTCTTTCTCCCCTTCCCGTGTCTCTTTCCCCCTTCTCTGCCTCTCCTGCTCTCCCCCTGGTGTTAGAGGGGGTGGGGACGGGGGGATTGACTCACAGGGGTCATCTGTAGTATTTTGTCCCCTAGGGGTAGGGAACCCCAAAAGGGAGTAGGGAAGAGGTCAAGTAGACCACCCTACAGAATGAGAGCACGAAGCTCAGAAGCCTTCTTGGCGAGGGCACAGGTGGATTCCATCCACTTTAAAGATAGTTCGATAGAATTACTAGGGTATGTATATGTATTTCAAGTGAGTATGGGTGAGTGGGATGAAAGTGGTGAGAATGGTGGGGGCGGGGGATGGGGAGGGGTGGGGGGTTGGGGGGAGCCCTTGAGGAGGCGGGGAGACCATTGCTGGACGCAAAGAGATGACTCTCAAATGTATGACCCTGAATGCCCAGGGCCTGAATAAACCGGAGAGAAACGATCTTCTTTGCTCCAGTAAAGTTATAAATTAGGAGTTGAGGTGATATTCCTGCAGGAAACCCACTTTAGAAATCCGGGACACCCTAAATTAACTAATAGGAGATACCCCAAAGCTATTTATAGCAGCGCTGAGGGCGAAAAAAAGGGGAGTGGCTATAATAGTGGCGAGGGGATTCCTCCTAGAAGAGGAAAAAGTATATAGAGACTCAGAAGGTAGATTTTTACTGATAAAAGGAAAATTATAAGACATGTAAACTGACTTTAAGTACGGTACATTTTATGCCCCCAATAGTAAACAGCTGGATTTCCTGAAGAGTTTTTTGAGGGCTGTGGATGAGTTTTCGGAAGGGAATTTAATAATTGGGGGAGATCTGAATTTCACCTTGGAACCGGCAATAGACTCATCTGCAGGTAAATCCTTCCTTACATATAAAGGTATTAAGAGAGGGAGGAAGTCCTTGCAGGATAGGCAACTCTGCGATATATGGCATCTCCAGCACCCTGCATTAAAAGACTATACATATTTTTCTCCACCCCATAATATGCATTCACGCATTTACTATGTTTTTATATCTTAAAATTTGCTCTCATACCATCCGTAATCCTCTATTGGCTGTGCTACCTTATCAGATCACTCCCCCGCCTTTCTAAAAATAGATTTAGAAAAAAGACAACATGGTCAGACACAATGGAGACTAAATCCCTATTTGCTGCAGAAAGAAGAAATCCGAGATAGAGTACTAAAAAATATAGATATGTATTTTGAGATGAATAGGTCTGAAGAAGTTTCCCCCATGATCTTATGGGAGGCACATAAGAGTGTGATTAGAGGCAATTTAATCCAGGAGGGAAGCAGACTAAAGCGGGAGGGCGAGAAGCGCAGAAGAGAACTTATATTGAATATAGAGAGGCTTGAAAGACAGCATAAAGGAGCTAGGACAGAGGATATACTTAGAGAATTAACAGCAGAAAGGGGAAAATATAAAGCCTTAATGTTTACGCGAGCCAGATACGCTTTTCAGAGATGTCAAAAAACTTTCTATGAGCATGGTAACAAGGGATGAAGATTATTGGCCAGAGGGCTTAAACAGCAGCAGCTGGCTAACTATGTACCCTTTGTCACCGATCGCAATTCCATGAAACATCATAGGAATGAATCGATAGCCAGAGTTTTTAAATAATTTTATGCGGATCTGTATGGGATAGGGAAGGGGGAATTGGAGGAAAGCAAAATTAAAAGCCGAAGGGAGATGCTGGAGTACATTCAGGAATCCGGGATGCCCAAATTAAACGAGGATGATATCAGAAGTTTGGAACAACCTATCACATTAGATGAGGTGGAGAAGGCCATAGCCCATTGTAAATTAGGTAAGGCTCCAGGTTAAGACGGGTTTAGCGCAGAGTACTATAAACGCTTTAAGAACGCTCTGGCACCATACCTGATGGAGGCAATGAATTCGTTGACGGAGAGAGGGGACAAACAAACGGCCTTTGGTAGGGATTCCTTGCAGTCTTTGGTCTCTGTTATACCGAAAAAGGGTAAGGACCCAGCACAGTGCACTAGTTACAGACCTATTGCGCTGCTCAATGTAGACTTAAAGCTGTTTGCCTATGTCTTGGCGACACGATTAGCAGGTTTATTGCCAGCAGGCTGGGTTTGTGTTAAGGAAGAGAGACTAAAGATAATGTTATGAGGGCAGTGATGCTCATGCAATCAGCTGAAGCATCTGGGTCCCCTGTCTTGTGCCTGTTGACTGACGCCGAAAAGGCATTTGACAGGGTGGACTGGGAATTCATAGACGTTACCCTCAGACATGTGGGCCTAGGAGAGAATATGTTGCGAAGAATTTTGGCTCTATATACCTCCCCATCGCTGAGAATTAGGGTTAATGGGGTACCTTCAGAGCCCATACAGATTTTTAATGGGACCCGGCAGGGTTGTCCCCTCTCTCCGTTGATATTTGTGCTAATGTTAGAACCCTTTCTGAGAAAGGTTAGAGCAAATTTGGATATAAAGGGCTTGGAGGTAGGAACCGATACGCATAAGGTTGCTGCTTATGCAGACGACCTTTTGTTTTTTCTTACAGGGGCAAGGGTGTCCCTGCCTTGTTTGATGGCAGAGTTTAAACGATATGGACATTTGTCTAAGTTTTTAAGATCAACTGGCCTAAATGCCAAGCCATGGGGGTAGCTATGGAACAAGGGGAGATGGATCAACTAAGAGAAAATTTTCCATTCAGCTGGGCGACGCCCACACTGAAATATTTAGGAATAAACGTTTCCCCGAATATTCAGAGATTATATCAAAGCAATTACAAAGCAATAGCAAAAGAAGTAAGAAAGGATTTAACTCATTGGAACAGACCAGAATTCTCATGGTTTGGACGAATTAATATCATAAAAATGAATGTTATGCCGAGATTGCTGCATGTGTTCCAGTCTCTCCCGATTAGAGTGCCTAGATCCTTCTTTGATACACTGAGAAAGGATTTTCTGAGACTTATTTGGCATACTAGGCCACCACGTATTAATTATAAACTCATGACACAGCCCAAAGAGATGGGGGGTTTGGCGGTTCCTAACCCACAAATGTATCATGCAGCAGCAGCCCTAAAGAGGATAACAGACTGGCATAGAAACGGGGATGATAAAATATGGGTGAGATTGGAGCAAAACTTTATACAGATACCCCTAACAGGGATCCCATGGCTAAAGAGGAAAACCCCAATTATACACCCTGCAGGATGTTTCCTTAGGTGTTCTTTGGAATTATTATCCCTGTACTCCCGTAGAACACAATTGATTAATCGACCTTCGCCTCTTCTCCCGATAATAGATAACCCCGATTTTAGTCCAGGGCGCAACAAGAAGGCATTTCTACAGTGGGGAGACCCTGTGCAAATCAGAGCATTTAAACTGGTCAAAGAAGGAGATTGGGTTCCAATTTCCGTGCTCAAGGAGATATTACAGAAACCTGGACTGGAAGAATGGTCCCTCATTCCTAAGATCTCAAGGTACAAAGGCGGAATTCTCTAGGGACTGGAAGCCCTCCGAAAAGATATGTATTGGGGTAGGACAAAATAGAGGTTCCATTTCAGAAATGTATAATCTTTTAAACACGGGAACCGATTTAACAGGGAAGTGGAGGGAGAAGTGGCAAAGAGATCTACAAAAGGAGTATGCAGATACTGAATGGAAGAGGATACTATATTTTGCCCATAAAAGCTCGATGTCCACAAGAATTCAGGAGTCAGGAGTTAAAATAGTAAGTAGGTGGTATCTCACGCCGAATAGATTATATAAGATATTTGGAGGAGTAAATGCAGGGTGCTGGAGATGCCGGAATAAAAGGGGGACGTTATTTCACTTATTTTGGGAGTGCCAGGAAATCCAGTTGTTCTGGGCAGATGTTAAAAAATACTTAGGAAAAATTACTGGGTTAGTTCCCCCGGAGGATCCCGACTTCTATCTCCTACATGGAAACTCCTTCAGTGTCAAAAAATACAAGAACTCTATAGTGAAACATCTAATAAATGCAGCAAGAATACTTATAGCTAGATATTGGAAATCGGTGGATACCCCATCAGTAGGGGAATAGTTGAGGGAGGTAACTTACATCTCCCAGATGGAGAAACTGGTACAGGAAAATAGGGAAGGAGAACAGCTAACAGAGAAGATTTGGGAAGGATGGAACGTGTTTGTAGACACGGAGGAATATGCATCTCTGATGAGCAGGGAATGAGAGAAATAGGAGATGGGCATTCATAAGGGGAAAAAAGAGGAGTGTTCTGGCTCTCCGTAGTTCTGGGGGCTCCTTTCCCCCCATATGACGTATGTGGGAGTGAAGGATGGTTGGATTGTGAGTGGTCAGTAGAAAGTATGTTAGGTTTTTAGTGATAGGAACGTAGGTAAATTAGCAACTTAATAAGGTGATATAAGGCTAACTCCTCCGCATTAGTAAGGTGTCCACTAGAAGTATCTATTCTTGTCCGAAACGGCCCCTATGAAAATGGACCAGAATGGTGTAACAGATGGATATTGAGATATATGATATGTATTGATGGTTTTTGTAAAAAAAATTATTTGGTATAAATAAATAAAGGTATAAATAAAGGTTCTGAAAAAGAGCACAATAGATTTCCTCGACCTCACCCTGTACATCGACGAAAACTCCATAAAAACCAAAATCTTTTTCAAGCCGTTGGATGCAAACCATTATATTCATTTCAACAGCTTTCACCATAGACCCTGGATAAATAACACCCCATATAGTCAGTATAGAAGAATTGTTAGAAATTGTACAGATCCAAATGAATATAAAACACAATCAAGAACCCTTACAGAAAAATTTCTAACGGAAAAGTACCCCAGCAAACTAGTCAAAGATGCCAAAACCAAAGCCACCCAACCCAAAAATACACAGATTAACCCGGTAAACCAGTCCACAACCAGTACTACCAGATTCATCACAAACCAGATTCAGTGCCCCCCACAATCTTTTTCTTTGTAGTTTCTTTCCCCACAACCTATTTTACTTAGAATATATTTTATTTACCCCTGGGTTGAGGTGTGTTTGTTTGTTTGTTTGTTTGTGTGTGTGTGTGTGTGTGTGTGTGTGTGTGTGTGTATGTATGTGTGTATGTATGTATGTGTATTTACACCCATGGCTTGGGACAGATAATAAGCTCTTTTGGGTTTCAATATCACCTCTATGCTGATGACACCCAAATTTATTGTTCTGCCCCAGACCTCTCCACACTACTATCAAAAATCCCTGAATGTCTATCTGCTGTATCTACATTTATGCCATCCCGCTTCCTTAAACTCAATATGAGCAAAACGGAGATTGTGATATTTCCACCTTCGCTCTCTGTTCCACCTCCCATTGTCACAATCAACGTAGATAACACCCCAATAGCATCAACCCCCAAAGCTCGTTGCCTAGGGGTAACTCTGGACTCTGAGCTCTTCTTTAAACCACATATTAACACTTTAACTACCTTCTGCTACTTCCATCTCAAAAACATTTCCAGAATCCGTCCCTTCCTTTCACAAGAAGCAACTAAAATTCTTGTGCATGCCCTAATCATCTCCCGTCTTGACTACTGCAACACCCTACTCTGTGGTCTACCAAAAAGCAGACTGGCACCTCTCCAATCCCTACTAAACTCTGCGGCCCGTCTCATCCACCTCTCTTCTAGATCCTCTGAGGCAGCCCCTCTCTGCCAATCCCTCCATTGGCTACCAGTTGCCCAAAGGATCCAGTTTAAACTTCTCACACTTGCATACAAAGCTCTACACAAGCTATCGCCTCCATACATTTCCTCTTTAATCTCCAGATACCTCCCCGCCCGGACCCTCCGTTCCTCACAGGAGACCCTTTTGTCCTCCAGCCTAGTCACCTCCTCTCACTGTTGCATCCAAGACTTATCACGGGCGGTCCCTCTCCTTTGGAACTCCCTCCCTCAGCCGGTTCGTCATGCCACGAGTCTGGAAACCTTCAAACGTACTCTGAAAACACACCTGTTCAGACAAGCCTATAATTTGCTATAGGCAGCACTGAAGGCACACTGGCTCACCAACTAATCCTTGTGTTTCCTTCCCTTTTGTTTCCTCCCCACTACCCTCTAGATTGTAAGCCCGCAAGGGCAGGGACCTCCTCCTAGTGTTTCTTATACTGATGTTATTTTAACATATGTACATGTACCAACTACACATCAACTATGTATGTATCTATATTTATTCTATTCAATGTCATGACTGTACAGTGTCTTGTATTTCTTATGTATATTTGTTCCCCATTATTTGTTTGTATTATGTACAGCACTACGGAAGATGCTGGCGCTATATAAATAAAAAATAATAATAATAAATGTGTATGTATGTGTGTGTGTGTGTGTGTGCATGTATGTGTATGTATATATATATATATATATATATATATATATATATATATATATATATATATATATATATATATATATATATATATATATATATATATATATATTACACATATACACATACATACATACATACATTCTCTCCTCATCCTCAAGGATGGCTCAGTTACATGATAGCCAGCTCCTCCCCCAAAGGAAACACACCCAGTACAAGTTTTGCATAAAACTTCCCTGCACACAGCACACATCAGTATTGCTGTGTTTCCCACCCAGGAAACATCCGGTGCAGGTTTGCAATACCTGTTGTGTCTGGGCTGGTCTAGGCTCAGTGTATTCCTCTACCCTCCACTCTTGAATGCCTGCATGCTAGAGCTTGGGTAGGGCGGGGGATAGAGGGAGCAATGCGTCCTGTTTTCCACATCTGCCCGCGGCTTCTCTGGTGGGTGAAGGCTGCTGACCGGGAGTATGTGCGATCAGCAGTGGCTGCCTAGGAGGGGGCGGTGACAGAGGATTGACAGGCGCTAAGCATGTGGGCCTGATGAATCGGAAGTGTGAGTATTACTGCCGGTTCAGTTACGTGGCCAGATTTAAGCGTGACGGTGGCAGCGGCGTTCTAACGCCATTAGAGTCCTGCCACTCAGTAAGGAGGACCTGGAGCAGGCTGATGGTTTCTCCGGAAATGGCCGCAAAACTACAGACACAGCGAAGCAGGTATGTGCTGGTGGTCTGCAAGTTGTTGGTCAGAGGCATTGCTGTGGAAAGTGATTTGTTAAGTAACTCTTTCACTTTCTAACATGGAGCCTCAGCTATTGTTTGTAGTGCGTTTCTACTTGTTTGGTGACTAATAGCACTCTCTTCTGTTTGTGTTCTCTTGTAGACTCCGACTGTTAAACACAGAGACAAGTCTACGTGATGTACTAAATGTGAAGCTAAGTTTTCAGCCTCATACTAAAACTGTATGTCAGAAGTGTTGTGAAAAAGCTAAGCCAGACCCTTCAGAGGTTATGTTAAACGTTATGGAGACTATGAGAAAGGAATTTACTTCCACTTTTCAGGCTTTTCGTACTTTGACAGCTTCTGCATTGCCTACAGTCCCTGCTCAGGGCCCAGCTTCTGACCCTTTACTTTCACAGACTGTTCAGCCTAGTGCTGCTCAGGATTTGCAACAGGCAGGTCCCTCTTCGGGGGGGCAGGTTGATGTTCAGGGCTATGCTGTTACATCTTCCGCGGATGATTCCGTGGGGGAAGCTGATGAAAAGCCGGATTCAGATTCAGTTTCCAAGCCCAAATTTGCTAACTATCTTTTCAGTGCTGAGGAAACGTCAGAGCTTTTGAGAGCAGTCTATGAGGCAGAGGAAATCTTAGAACAAACTCCTGTTTCTTCTCCCAGAGATGGTATTTACCAGGGGATACAGGGAGTAGAAGGCCGATCTTTTCCTGTACATCCTGCAATACTAAAGATTGTTACAGATCAATGGAATGATCCAGAAAAAAGACTATATAACCCTTTTTTCAAAAAGACTAGAGAGCACAACCTCAGAAAAGGAAGTGGGTCTACCCTTCAGCTAAAGGGAAAACCCCCTTCATTTTCAATAAAGGAGCCCCATTGAGGGCAAAATAAAACAAATGACGCGGTACAGGTGGGGGGGGGAAGACTTATTCAGTTTGCAGCGCAATGGAGTCAAATGACTCAGAATCAATACATTCTGGATCTGGTGTCCAACGAATACAAGATCAAATTTGCCTTCCCCACCCTCCAAAATGTTTTGTTCTTACAGGCTGCTCATCAGAGCCAGAGAAAGCTCTTGTTCTGAAAGAATCTATCCTCTATCTTCTGGAACAGAATGTGATCTGCAATGTTCCAAAAGCACAATGGCATCAGGGTTTCTATTTGTGGGTGTTTATGATCAAGTAACCTTCAGGGAGTTTTCGCATGATTTTGAACCTAAAATCATTTAACTGTTTCATTCAGGTTAAGAAGTTCAGGATGGAGAACATCTCCTCTGTTCAAACTCTGATTCCAAAAGATTCTTTCATGGTGACCCTTGATCTCAGGGACGCCTACTTACATGTGCTAATCCATCCCTCCCACCAACAGTTCCTGAGATTTGGCATGGTCTTGGGGGACTCCGTTTGCCATTTTCAATACCAAGCCCTCCCTTTCTGTATTTCTACTGCCTCTGGGATCTTCACCAAGATCATGGCAGAGGTGACTGCTCATTTACATCTACTTCAGATACGAATAGTCCCATACTTGGACGATCTGCTAATTTTTGCGGATTCAAAAGAAAAATTGTTGGCGGACTTGGATTTGACCATTCAGGTTCTTTTGAAGCTGGGTTGGTTGCTAAATGTAGAAAAATCCATGTTGACCCCATCCCAAAAGGTGAAGTACTTGGGATTCTAGATAGAATCCTCGAGAGAGATGACTTTTCTACCGGAAGAAAAGCAACTCTGTATGAGAGAGAGGATTTGTGCTTTCAGAGAGAGAGCAGGCAACTCTCAGAGAGGCGATGTCTCTGTTGGGATTAATGACCTCCTCCATCCTGGGAGTGGTTTGGGCTCAAGCACACACCAGGAAGCTACAGGAGTGGACCATAGCAGAACCCCTCTAGATCAGTGTTTCGCTACCTCTGTTAGTAAGGGATTCCCTCAGATGGTGGGAGGAGGAATCCAATCTCAATCAGGGCAGGCTATGGCACCCCACTACAGTGGTAAGAATTTTCACAGATGCAAGTCTCTCAATTAAAAAACAAAGGTCTTCTTCTCTCTAGATCAATCCTCTCCTCCGGAGAGATTAGATGCTCTGGCAGTCCCATGGCCAAATGATCTCTTGTATGCATTTCCCCCCCCCCCCCCCCTCGTTTCCGCTGATCTCCTGGGCACTTTGGAAAGTAAAGGAGGAAGCTCAGGTAATCTTCATTGCCACTACTGTCAGACCGTGTTATTACTATAATGGTCAGCTGTAGAAAGCTTACCACAAGAAAGATTTATTGTAAATTTTGGAAAGTTTTTTTTTGTTCTTGGAAAGTTTTTAAAAAAGGAATCATCAACAATGATATACTTTCTAATCTTGAGTTCCTTTTGACGGAGTTGATTTAAGGTTAACTCCTTGCACTGCAGGCATGGTCGGAAGAGCCAATTTCCGATTCCGTGGTAATTCCGCATACCGCCACTACCGAAATTCCTCTACCGTTGCATTCCGACGGAATTCCTGAGCTGTTCCGCGGAATTCCGATATATACGGAATTCCGTCGGAAAATTTTTAAAATCTCTCTCTCTCTCTCTCTCTCTCTCTCTCTCTCTCTCTCTCTCTCTCTCTCTCTCTCTCTTCATAGCTGGGATTTGAACCCAGGATGCAGTGTGTAGTAGCTAGTAGGTATCTGTCTTAACCTCTACACCATGAACCACACTACATGATAAAGCTGTCCTAGCATAAACCATACTACCATTATGATCAATGCAATAGAAAAAGTCCATCACAGCACTTTGAACTCAGCCTGCAGGGCAGAGCTAGGCAGACTCCCACTGTGGCTGACTATCCAGCAGAGGGCGCTGTCATACTGGGCACATATACAGAGCAGCAACCCTGGCACTTACCACCACCATGAAGCTTCACTGAGCCAGGGGGCCGAGGCCATACCACATGCTTTGAAACAACGCATAAGCAGCAAACCCAGCTAAGACCACCAACACAGACTGACAAAAGCCCAAATAAAATGGACCATAGAAAGCTGCAAGGAACGATACCTAAATCAACGGAGAAGTGACATAAAGAACTCCCAGAAAATCACTGTCTATCAATCACTGCAGTGGGAGTACACAATGGCCCCATATTCTAGAGAGGCTACACCACCACAAAGTCAAACCCTGAGCTTGTTCCACCTGAGTTCTCACAGCCTGGAGATAAACAGGATGGCACAGACAAGACATGGAAGCCCCAGGAGGAGAAACTGTGCAGACAATGTGACCAGGGGGTCCTGGAGGATGAGGCTCACTTCCTGCGACACTGCAGCAAATATGCACCTGTGAGGACCGCCCACTTCCAGAGACTCTCCGACCACATCCAGGATTTAACCTCCACAGATGAGGAGAGGAAACTACATCCTACTGGGGGAAGAGGAAACAACCGTGCAAATAGCTCCTTGATATGTCACTGCTTGCCACCAACTGAGAGGAACATAATACCACATGGACTGTATACACCCAATACTTCCCTATGGACTGTATATCTCAGCCCTCCATATTGTCCCTTACATCCTCTATATATATATATCTTGTTTGTTCCGTGTCAGGCTGTGAGTAAGGACACATTGCTGTCTATTGGAGTGCTGCAGATCTGTTTCCATTACTTGCAACTGCCTACCCCTGAAAGAGAGCTTTTTCAGCACCTCCATGGCATGGGGTTGGAGCAGTATCGCTAACTCTGAACTGTTTGCTGCTTCCAGTCATTGCTCCCCCTCTTGTCCTGCAAACTTACCACCACTATGACAGCATAAGACGTTACCAATATTGGGGTTTGTATCTATATATTCTGCCGTCACTTTAAAGGAAACCAGAAAAGAAAAGTACACACAAAATACACATATCCCCAATAGATTTTAAAAAATACTGGCTATACCTTCTGTTTTTGCCGCTCTGCAGTGATGATTTATGTGTTTTTTTTTCTCCAGCACGAGCAGCTCCTCCTATCAGCTGTCTGGGATGCTGCTGTGCACAGAACAGAAGACAGAGCCAGAAGGGGGCGGGCTTGAGAAAACATGACTCACAGCTATAGAGATTATGGGGCAAAGCAACAACTGACTGTTCGGTCTGTGATTTTATCAGGGCTAAATACAAGCAGACTGAGCAGTGAAGGATGAAACAGAGAGCGGGGTAGGTGTTTATTCTTATGTTCCCACTGATGTATATGAGAAACTACATTAGGGTGCTTTGTCTCTGGTACACTTTAAGCAATTTGAACAGGATCAGCGGCCCAGATGTCTGCTGCTACACAGAGAGGACTACACACCCACGCAGCGCTTGTACCACCAACATGGAGGCTTCCAACCACAAAACAATGGCAACAGCAGCGGAACAGCTATCAAAAAAGTAGCTGTCGCTCAGGATTTAGACAAGTTATAAACCTTTATTGTATTGCACTTAACACAAACCCACCCTAAAAACAATTAAAATACTGCGGAGCGCTCCATCACACCACAAAGTCAGCACAACCACATACACTCTCCATGCACTCTGGTACCGGTACCTTCCCTTTAAAATGTTCCCAGGGTGCGGAGATAAAGTGGTTGCCGAGTTGGTATGTTATGCCGTCTACTAGGCTTCACGCTACATGCAGTTCCCCAGCAGGGCTTCAGACTATCTCTCTCGGGTAACAGTCTCTTACCACCCGGTGACCAGGCGCATCTTTAATGATTCCTTGGTCCAGTCGTCAGCGCTGGTTTGCCTGTCTGCTCAACCCTCTACTTGCGTGTGTCTCAACCCAGTAGGAATGAACGCTCATGGGGAGAGGAGGGGAGGCACAGGGTCTTCTTGCTGTAGCACGGCCGGCCGGCTGGTTGGAGCGCTCAGACGCATGAGATGGCCACGCCCATCGGCGCGTTGCGCCCGCCCCTTGCGAGCTTTGTCAGGATGTATGACGCGGCGGGCGAGTCAGTGTTTTATGCGTCATTACGGACGCAGTTACTGGGCGTTCCTGCTGACGTCACCTGTAACTTCTGTCACAGTGTTCAACTATGGAATCTTCCCTTTTGGATGCCGCTATAGCGCACGCAATCCCGTGACAACCTTCAAGTGATCCACAATCAGGTATCTATTATCCACTTAGAGGCGACATCGCATAGATCTTTTTCAGCAGATGAACACATAGTTGTCCCATGTGAACAGGGCTTTTATATATGTATCGAGTACTAACAACTATAGAAAAGGGGCATAATTCAGTTCCTGGTTTAGACCAGTGGGTGTCAGGGAGTCCAGCAAATAAATCCATTTCGCCTCCTGCTGCAGCAACCACTTTTCTTTATCTCCACCTCTTCTATTATTTTGGATTTTATAGATCCCTTTGAAACAGAAACCATTTTTTATCCCCCCATGTACTTCACAAAAATGCTCAGCAACAGTACTACGATACTCCCCATTGGGCTTCTTTCCACAGTTTATATTGCTTACATGCTCTGAAATCCTCTTTTTTAGTTTTCTTGTTGTCATGCCGACATACAGCATGGGACACGGACACTGTATTATATATACTGTCCATTCTGAATTGCAGTTGATAAACGAATGTATCTTCCATTCCTTCTCTTTATTGGGTGCCTGGAACGTTTTTGCTACATCAACATATTCACACATTGAGCATGCCCCACACTTATACATTCCCTTCGTACTAAATTCTACCAACCAATTTGATTGTGGTAATAGATCGGAATGTACCGATCGGTCCCGCAGACTGGGTGCACGTCGGGCCACCAAAGGTGGTCTCTCACCGACAATGGACCCGAATACCGGATCGATCTGCAGCACCGGCCAATGTCGGGTCAATATGTCACGTATACGCGACCAATTTGAGTTATATGAAGAAATGAAGCTGGGACAAGATGTATTTCCCTTTGTAGCCTGCTCAAGACTTCTATCTTGTTTTTTCAGCAATTCAGAACGTGGGGTCTGAATAGCCCTCTCAGCACCAGAGCACAATGCCTCATGTCCATACCCACGATCCCTGAACCGATCGTACATCTCTGCGGCCTCACGTTGGAAGTCTACCTCACTAGAACAGTTCCTCCTGATGCGGAGGAACTGGCCTCTAGGGATTCCCCTAATGAGGTGTGGAGGATGATGGCTGGTGGCGTGGAGGAGGGTGTTCCCCGCGGTAGGTTTGCGGTATGTTGTAGTCCGCAAAGCACCGCCATCCTTAACAACACTCAGATCCAAAAAGGATATACTGGTTGGACTGTAGGTGTAGGTAAGATGTATATTCCGCTCATTTACATTGAGCCGGTCGAGGAATCTTTCCAACTCCTCCTCACTCCCCTTCCACACCACCAGCACATCATCAATAAAACGGAGCCACACTTTAACATGAACGTCAAAATCAGGTAACGTATAAACGTCTTTTCGTTCCCACAGGCCTAAATGCAAACAGGCATAGGCAGGTGCGCACGACGCCCCCATCGACGTACCGCGCACCTGCCTATAGTGGGTATCTTTGAACAGGAAGCAATTGTGCTCCAGTACATACCTCATGGCCTGTACCACAAAGTCATTATGGACTGGTGTATCAGGATAGGCATCAGACAGGAAAAACCTCAGGGCCTCCAACCCCACTTCGTGTGGGATAGATGTATATAAGCTCTCGACATCTATCCCCACGAGTAAATCGCCAGGGTCCACCGATAAATCGTTGATCAATCGCAAAACATCTCTCGAGTCCTGTACATAGGACGGGAGGGATGCGACCAGCCTCTTAATCTTCTGGTCAATCCAGATGGCCAAACTCTCAGTGGGACCATCGATGGCGCTGACTATTGGTCTCCCGGGGGGCCTATTTAAGCTCTTGTGGATCTTCGGGATCAGATAGAACACAGGGATCCTGTACGTGCCCACCCTCAAATAACTTTCCTCTTTTTCATCTAACACACCTTCTTCTACTGCGTCATCGACCCATTGATTAACGCCATAAGCGATTCTCTCATAGGGGGCGCTTCGGAGTGATTGATATGTATTTGTATCCCTAAGTTGCCTTTCGGCTTCCTCGAGATAAAGATCCCTAGACCACAGGACCACATTCCCTTGTCACTTGGGCGTATAATCACTTCCTTTGCTTGCCTTAAATCATCAAGTGCCTTTCTTTTTCCCTTAGTGAGATTCTCTCTAGTCTGTCTAGTCCATGACAGCTTTCTAAAATCACGGGTGACCAAATCGAGAAATATACCTAGTGATGAAAAAGGTATGTATTGAGGGCATATAGTTAGATTTGGCACGACATGCCACATGTTCAATTAGTCCCATTTCGTTGATTCCTTCCTGATTATAGCCCATGCCCCCCTCTAGGTTCTGATCCCTAAGGGTTTCCAATGTCCTAAGCGCTTCAAGGTCCCCTAGCCTCCATAGGGGCTCCTCATTACTGTTTTGGCACTCTCTCTCCTGTTCATTCTGACTGCCATAGGTTGCTTTTAAACAGAGTTTTCAAACAAACATTTGTAAATCCTT
Organism: Hyperolius riggenbachi; assembly: GCF_040937935.1. NCBI lineage: Eukaryota > Metazoa > Chordata > Amphibia > Anura > Hyperoliidae > Hyperolius > Hyperolius riggenbachi. The sequence goes on along the minus strand of NC_090649.1, from coordinate 342,228,715 downwards.
CTGAACCAGGAATTCATCACCCCCCTGTACTGGTGAAAAGGATAATCCCTTACCAAGGAGGGAAATGTGGTCCGGGCCCAGAGGAAAGTCAGACAGATTAATCACGTTTTGTGCCTTTTCATGTGATTGGCTTTTCTCAGGTTCGGGGGTGACTTCCCCCTCCCCCGCATAATCAAGCCTACACATATTGTCACCTATTTGTACTTGCCCTGCCGTGGCAGCTGGACACGCAATATAGGTTTTGAAGGCTGCACTTTCCTCTTGTTTCTGCCTCGCCTGCGAGGAACAGACCTTGCAAAAAGTGCCGACAACTCGGGCACCTGGAGTTCCAGTAATGGAGCCGCTATTCCCCAGCAATCATATCAGAATCAGAAAACTTGTATTCACCAAGCACAGCTGGGCCGTGCCCAGAATTAGATTTGGCATTCACTTAGCTCCGAGCAGAAACCTGTATATAGCTAGTACACAGATTACAAAAAAAAAAACATTAGTGACAGCAAGAAACATTCCAAAAGCAGTGTTACCGCTAGTTAGTCTACTTTCTTTCCCGTCCTCAGGGGGGAAAGAAAGAAAGTGGTGTGAGTAGGTGCTAGAGGTGGCAGGGCATGGATGGAGTTCAAGAGGTTAACCGCCGAGGAGAAGAAAGAGTTCTTTTGCCTTGAAGTTCTGGTGGAGATGACCTGAAACCTGCAGCCTGATGATAGATGGCTGAAGAAGCAGTGGTGCGCAATCGGGAGTTGTAGAGAATGTCCAGGGAGGGGAGTGATCTTCCTCTGATCCTCTTTGCTGATCTGATGACCCCCTGCTTTCTGAAGTCCACTATCATCTTAACAGTTTTGGCTGTTTTGAGAACCAGCCTGTTCTCCCTACACCACTGGCATATTGTCAACCTCCTGACCTTAGGCCTGTTCACCTCCTTTGGTTACAATGCCAACGATTGTGGTGTCATCTGCAAATTTGATGACCTTTACAGAGTCAATTATGGATCTGCAGTTCTTTGTGTAGAGGGAGAACAGGATTGGTGACAATTCTTTTCAAACCATACAGCACTGTCCTCCTTAATACCCACTGGCTGTGGGTCTGCCGATAGCTGCCAAGGTCCGCTGCTCCTGAGGGGGGCGCAACGCCGAAACCGGTAGAGCTGTCGAGACTGGGCAACACTGTACAACTGATCTGATCGGTATAAGCACTGGATGTGCATTATATACTGTTTTAAAGTGATGGGTCCCTTGTCCCCAGGGAGAAAAGTGCTATTTAAATATTATTGTTATTGTAATAAGGGCCCTCAGTGTGAGTACCTTTGTGGTTTTTATTTGGATTTTTAATAAATTTGGATGCATTTTAGTACGCACTAACAATGAATTGCTGTGGTCATTTGGTGACGGTCACCTTTCTGTCTGTTGGAGCACGGGGTGACTGCAGCTATCACCATTTGATGTTTGGATATTCAGCGCTGAGGATAATAGTGCAAATAGGATTGGCGACATGACACCTTGTGGGGTGACCTCCGGTTGAGAGGAGATGTTGCCCAGCTTGACCACTTGGGACCTATTGGTCAGGAAGTCAGTGATCCATAAGCGCAGGGTGGGATGGACCACGAGGGCTTCAAGATAGTAGTATGTAGTATGAGGGGGCAGATGGTGTTAAAAGCAGAGTAAGAGGATCCTGGCATACGAGTTGGGATTGTCAAGATGGTTATTTATGAGCTCCAACCAGACATTGATAGTGCCATCAGTGGATCGGTTTGCTCTGTAGGCAAATGGAACTGGTCCAGAAGTGGCAGTGTGGAAAGCTTAAGATGGGACAGAACCACTCTTTCAAAGCTCTTCATAATGACAGATGTTAGGGCCACTGGCCTGAAGTTATTAAAGTCAGAGATTCCCAGCTTTTTAGGGACCGGAATGATGGTAGACCTCTTGAAGCACATGGGAACCTTTCCTGAAGGCACTTGGAGAAGATGGAGGTGAGGATGGGAGCCAGCTGCCATGAACAAGTTGTCAGGCAGGCTGGTAATACACTGTCAGGGCCCGGTGCTTTCTTTGCTTTCAGAGTTGACAGGTGATGCAGAAACTCGGACTCTATTATGACTGGTGGTGGTGTGCTTAGACCTGGGGCATTATCACTAGTGGCTAAGGCGTAAGTGGATGTCGTCACTAGGCCCCCTGGTGCCTCAGACGGGTTCTTGAGCTCATTCCAAACAGATTGAGGATCATTTAAGCGGTGGTTTTGCCTCATACTCCTTCTTGGCGGCTCTCCGTTCCCAGGTAAGGTTGTTCTTTGCCACCCTGTAGTCCTCCTGGTTACTGGACTTGTGCGCGGCCTCTTTGCTTCTTCTCAGTAGCCGTAGCTTGTTTGGGAACCACGTTTTTTTTGGGGGGGTAGACCTTGTAGGACTTAGTTACAATACAGGTGCCCACGCAGACGCTGATGTAGGAGGAGACATTGTCTGCCCACTCATCCAAGTTTGGTGCTTCCAGGGCCTTCCAGTCAGTACAATCGAAGCAGGCCTGAAGTTGGACCTTAGCCTCACTTGACTATACTTTGGTGGACTTAGTAACCGGTTTGGCTGTCTCTAGGTGTCACTTGTAGATGGGGATTAGATGCATGAGGGAGTGGTCGGAAGAGCCTAACGCTGCTCGCGGGATGGCTTTGTATGCCTCTTTCAGGACTGTGTAGCAATATGGTCAAGTGCTTTCAAGTTCCTGGTGGGGCAGATAACATGCTGATGGAAATGTGACCGCTCCTGGGGGGAATGATTTAGACATCCATTTCAGCCAATCTCAGGGTGCCCAGCCAGTTACGGGAGTACAGAGAGGAGTTATGAAGCTCTAGACCACAGAACCATCCATACACCTTGCCAGTGACAGAGATGGGAGGGACAGAGCTGCCCATCCTCATTTGCTCCCCCACCCCCTGCCGATGACTGATGTATCTGTGGTGGATATTATTGATCCAGCCTAGCCACACTTGTTGCCATGCCCCCTGCCGCCAATGGAGGATCATGCAAGGACTGTGGATCACTGGGGTTGTGAGCAGACTGGTGGATCCGCTTGGCAGCTGGGGCAGATGAGGGCCATTACCACGTCAGAACTACAAAGTGGTGAGTCCACTATTTATAATGTTGTGCTGTTTCCCCAATACAATGTGCAGGTAGTATCATAGACGGGAGCTACTTTTGCCCCTAACATATTACCAGCAGCAACTACTGCAAGATGTATTACCAGCAGAGTGGTTTGCAGCCTATGGCTGGGGTTTCTCCAACTGATTGACTGCCTCAGAGATATTGAACTTTTTGTGGGAGCTAGTGGGGTTTCTCCACAAAACTGACTTTATAAGTCATGAGACTGTGAAACTGTTAACCTTTCCTGGGGTATTACCAGGGAACCCCACCCAGACTCTTGGAGACCCCTTTCAGGGCTTACCTGTTCCAAAATGGACTCAACCTTGTCCAATGCCTCTATTAGACTAGAAAATGTGAATGTCACCACTAATATTGATTCATTTCATCATGTTGTTTCTTCACCTGAAACACAAGTTAACCCTCCCCCCCCCCCCCCCCCCCCAATCATGTGGACTTTAACCCTCCTGGCGGTTTGCAAAAAAATCGCCAGGGGGCAGCAAATCTTTTTTTTTTTTTTTTTTCATGTAGCGAGACAAAGTCTCGCTACATGATAGCCGCTGCTCAGCGGCATCCCCAAAGCCCCTCCGATCGCCATCGGCGATCAGGAGATCCCGTTCAAAGAACGGGATCTCCTGGAGGGCTTCCCCCGTCGCCATGGCGACGGGGCGGGAATACGTCACCGACGTCAACGACGTCGTGACGTCATAGGGGATTCCGATCCACCCCATAGAGCTGCCTGGCACTGATTGGCCAGGCAGCGCACGGGGTGTGGGGGGGGGGGGGGCGGCTGCGGCGCGACGGATAGCGGCGGATCGGCGGGTAGCGGCGGCGATCGGGCACTGCACGCAGCTAGCAAAGTGCTAGCTGCGTGCAGGAAAAAAAAATTATGCAAATCGGCCCAGCGGGGCCTGAGCGGTGTCTTCCGGCGGCATAGCCCGAGCTCAGCTCGGGCTTACCGCCAGGAAGGTTAATGTATCAATAATTGCACAATATTATACTCAAAATAGGAAAACTATGAATAATGCTCCACAGCAGAGACTTTTGTCACAGCATGATTTACACTGTGATATTAGGGCAAATAAATGTGTCACTTTTTTTCATGTACACTTGTTGCTTGCAAGTCACATTTGGATTTTAGTGTTAAGTCTGTGTTCACCCAATTAGAAAATCTTGTGGATAAGGAAGTTAGGTTATGGTGGGATTTAACAAGCTTGAAACATTGGCCTCGATTCATAAAAAGCAGTGCGATAAAAAAAATCTTGTCTGGAAAATACCGCACTCAGTATTCTCCCGGTAAGTGTGCTAATTCGTAAAGATTTCCCCAGCTGCCTTTGAAGGTCGGTAAATTACCGCAGCCCATTGAGCGATAGAGTAGAGCATTGTGGCGATTCTCTTTTTTGCCCTGCACAAATGACTCCACAAATGACTCGGACAGATGACTCGCACAGACTTTTCCTGCCTGCACAAATGACTGGCACAAATGAGTCAGATAGATGACTCCACAGACTTTCCCTGCCTGCACAAATGACTCACACAGATGACTCAGACAGATGACTCACACAGACTTTCCCTGCCTGCTCAAATGACTCACACATACAGCTCTCTGGCTCTCTCCACAGATGACTCAAACAGACTTCGGCTCTCTGCACTTTGCATTCATCAGAGGTGTCGGTAACTTGTTAACGCCTCACCAGAGGTGTCGGTAACTATTGTCAGGCTTACCGCTTGTTGCAGGCTATATGAATTGACATTTGCTGACAATTTTCTGACGTGTTGGAGCTAACTACAGCTAAGTCGGTAATTTATCTCCCTGGTCGGTAATATCAGCTTTTCATGCGGTAACAGCCTTTATGAATTGACACATTTCTAAGTGGTCGGGAAAGTCTGCTGTTTTCAGCAGTACCGCATGAGGTAATGCTTTATGAATCGAGGCCAATGTGTTTAAGGGGATTCCAATGGGTTTTGGAATCAAAAAGGTTCCCACGACCAATTATAACAGCCAGTTTGCCGTTGAATGGAACCAAATTCTTTCAGACTGTTCAATACGCCTAATGCACCTTATCATAGTGTATGAGAAACAGAAATTGACCAATATGGATCTTGAAATTTCAAATTAAACTTGATCTAGAGAAATACAATGGTTGTGTTGCCTTTGATGATTTACAGAGCAAATTAACCACTTCACCCCAAAGCGTTTTTTACCCTAATGGACAAAGCGATTTTCACCTTTCAGTGCTCATCCCTTTCATTTGCCAATAGTTTAATCACTACTAAGCACAATGAAATGATCTATATCTTGTTTTTTTCACCACCAATTGGGCTTTTTGGGGTTGATATTTTTTCAGTAATTACTTTATTTTCTATGCATTTTAAAGGGAAAAAACAAGGAAAAAATGAAAAAAATACACTATTTCTCCTATTTCATCCCCTATAGTTTTATTATACACATTGCTACTGTGCATTAAATGCAAAAATTTTTTTTTCTTTGATAATTTTTATTGCAATTTTAAAGCATACATAAGAATTATGCAAAAAAGTGAATATACCGGTAAGTGAACAAAGTAATGCATGAACATCATTAAAGTTAATGTTTACCGTTCAAAAAAAGGAAAAGTCAGATACTCACCTAAGGAGAGGGAAGGCTCGGTCCTAATGAGCCTTCCCTCTCCTCTCCCGGTGCCCGGTCCAGCGCAGGATCCCCCGTGGCAGTATTCGACCAGTTCGGTCAAATACTGCCACTTCCGCATGCCGAAGGGAGCTTTCGGAAGCCTTCTGGAGCACTCGGGCTCCCATTGACGCGGCCTTTCCATACTACGCACGCGCGAGCGCCCTCTATGACGCGCTCGCGCGTACGTAGTATGGAGTGGCCCGTCTTCGGAAGCACGAGTGCTCCCGAAGACCTCCGAAGTCCCTGCGGCGGCGGACGCGAACGGGGGAGCCAGCGCAGCACCGAGGGCACCGGGAGAGGAGAGGGAAGGCTCATTAGGACCGAGCCTTCCCTCTCCTTAGGTGAGTATCTGACTTTTCCTTTTTTTGAACGGTACCCATTGGCTTTAAACAGAGCCACATTAACATACACTATGTGATAGTTGGATGAATGGTCTAGCACATGCAGTATACTGAATCTCTGACAAGTTGAGGTGAGGGAACGTTTACCAAAAGTAAAGGAAAGATAAACAAGTTATAGGTTTTAATCAGCCAACCTGATAGGTATTGTTTGTTATGGTATCGAGGGGGGGGGGGAAGGAGGGGGCTCCAGAGCTATATTATATTAAGGGATTGGACAGAGTTCCAAATATCTGGATAGATGATGAGTTGGTCGCTGGATCAATCTCTGTAGGGGCATGTGCCATCTGCCTACAGATTAACTTTGGAGTATGTTCAGAGTTGGCTAAGCCCTAGATGGAAGAATGGGGTCTATTGATATGGTGGAGGGTCTATCAAGTTGGCCTAAAGCTTAATGGGGATTTAGGTAACAGTAGTCAAGGGATATGATCAAGGAGTCCTGAGTATTAGGGGGAAAAGTCGAAGTATTAAATACCCTTAGGCCTGATTGTGAAGGATTGATAGGTTAGATACCGTATTGAGCGGTGAAGAAAGGTCGAGTTTTTTTATTGGCTAATGCTTCCATTTTTAGATTGTTGAGGGTTACGTTAATGATTGAGTGAGGTTTAGGAGTGTCGGATGAATTCAATTTTTGCAGGGTAGTTTGGCGTATTGCACAGAGAATATGAGAGAGGGCCGTTTTGACATTAATTGGGACTTAGTTTACTCCTATGTGGAGAAGAGCAAGTTCAGGTGTAAGTGAGAAAGTCGGATCTAAGAAGGATCTGATTAATTTATCGATTAAGTTCCAAGTGGGTCTGATTTGTGGGCCATAATTTATGCATTAGTGTTACTCTGTTGTTACAACCTCTCCAGCACAGAGGATTGGAGGAAGTGGAGAATTTGGCTATTTTGTCTGGTGTATAGTACCAGTCCAGAAAGATCTTTTGTAGTGATTCCCAGTGATAGGTGTTGAAGGAGGTTTTAGATATGCAATTGAATGATTGGATCATCTGAGAGTGTGGGATCTGGTTACTAATAGAAGACCAAATACTGAAGGTGTTTCGTGAGACAGGAGATTTTCCCATGTATGAGGAAATTGTACCACAATGAAATACCTTTTTTAAGAGGTAGAGTAGAATTAATTAGAGCATATAAAGTTCTAGGTAGGGAAGGTATAGATATAAGCTTCTTAGGTAAAAGGTGACGAATTTGTGCATATTTGAAAAAGTCGGAGTTGGGCAGGTTATATTGTGCTTGTAGGCTATGGAAGGGTTTTAATGCTCCATTGAAAGTTAAATCGTTAATAAACATAATACCTTTATCTTTCCATGTGTTAAATGGGAGATTAGGTAAGACTAATTGAAGAGTTTGTATTGGAATTTTAAGATAAATAAGATCACAGCTATTCGTAGTTTGTCTGGTGAGGTTTTTCCACACTTTAAAGAGAATCTGTATTGTTAAAATCGCACAAAAGTAAACATACCAGTGCGTTAGGGGACATCTCCTATTACCCTCTGACACAATTTCGCCGCTCCTCGCCGCATTAAAAGTGGTTAAAAACAGTTTTAAAAAGTTTGTTTATAAACAAACAAAATGGCCACCAAAACAGGAAGTAGGTTGATGTACCGTATGTCCACACATAGAAAATACATCCATACACAAGCAGGCTGTATACACCCTTCCTTTTGAATCTCAAGAGATCATTTGTGTGTTTCTTTCCCCCTGCATCTCTCATGCACTGAAGTTTCAGGCTGCTCTTTTCTTCCTGCAAACAGCTTTGCCCTTGTCTGAATTTCCTCAGTATGTGAAAGCCCAGCCAGCTCAGAGGACGATTTATCCTGCTTGTAAAAGATAAGAGAGAAGCTGCCCTAATCTAAATAACACACAGGCAGTGTGCAGAGAGGCGCCTGGAAGGGGGAGTTCATAGCAGAACCACAACACTGAAGAACTTGGCAGCCTTCCAGACACAGGCTGACAAGTCTGACAAGAGAGAGATAAGTTGATTTATTACAGATACAGTGATAGTATAAAGTGCTGCAGTAAGCCAGAACACATTAGAATAGCTTTTGGAACTTGTAGGATGATAAAAAACAGGATGCAATTTTTGTTACTGAGTCTCTTTAAGGGTGATTAGGATCGAGGGGAGATATAGCTTTTTAGTGGGGAGATTTAGAAGTGCTAGTGAGAGAAGTAGTTTAGGATTTGTTTCGCAGTGGTTGGATTCAATGTTTACCCATAGGTTGCTGAGGGTTGAAGACCACCAGGGTTTGGATTATTCAAGGATAGCGGCCTGGTAGTAGGTGAATATACAAGGGAGCCCAAAACCGCCGTATGTCTTAGGTATATTGAGGGTGTTTATGGCAACTTTGTTTTTTCTTCCCTTTCCAGAAGAAGTTGGAGATTATAGATTGTAGTTGAGTGAAGAATTTGAGGGGAACTGGAATTTGATCAGTTCTAAAAATGTATAGGAGTTTGGGTAGTATTGACATTTTAAAGGCTGCTGCTCTGCCTGCATGGGAGAATTCAAATTTGGAGATTGTGGCGATTTCTGATGTTACAGTGTTAAGAAGAGGTAGATAATTGACTTTATATAGGTCTGATGATGACTTAGGTAAGTGGATGCCTAGATAAGGATTGGAATTGTGTGACCATGGGAAGGGGTATTGTTCTGATATTGTTCTTATTGTGTTTGGATCGATGTGTTTATTTAGTAGAAGAGATTTGTTTACAGTGACTTTGTGAAATGAAGCTTTAGCAAAATTGGATAAGGCAACTGAGATACCTTCCAAGGAGCGCTGGGGATTTGTCAAAGATAGAATGACATCGTCAGCAAAAAGCCCAATTTTGTGGTGGTAATCCTTTATAGGAATCTCTGAGATTTCAGGGTTAGTGCGTATAGTTTCTGCTAGGGTCTCCATGACAAGTACAAAGATAAGTGGAGAAATGGGGCATCCCTGGCGAGTGCCATTTGTTATTAGGAAGGGTTTGGAGTAATAGCCTGCATGAATAACTGCTGCAGTTGGGTTTTTCTAAAGAGCCATGATTGCGGTAGCAATTCTACCCATTAAGCCAAATTTAGAAAGGACACTACTTAGAAAGCCCCAGTGTACTTTATCAAATGCCTACTCTGCATCTAGAGTGAAATACAGAGAAGGCATCTTTTCTACTTCTGCGATTTTCATTAAGTTAATCAATTTTTCTTGTGCCATCTATCGCCTGACGCCCCTTCACAAATCCGACTTAGTCGAGGCCTATAATATTAGGCAGTATGTGATATAATCTGTTAGCTAAGAGTTTAGCATAGATTTTTGTATCCGAGTTGAGAAGGGATATAGGGCGGTAGCTGGTTGTGCAAGTTTGATTTTTGCCCGGTTTGGGAATGACAGAGATAGTAGCTAAGAGGAACTCTTCAGGGGGTGATTCCATTTCTATAATATGATTAAACATGCTGACCAGCCTGGGAGCAAGGATATTACTAAATGCTTTATAGTACAACTGTAGTTGTTTTAGGAATTCAAGGGTTTCTGCAATGGTGATACGGGCGTTAAGGGAAGCCAGTTGTGCCTCAGAGATTTTGGGTAGTGTCAAGAGTTCCAAAAATTTGTTGATAGTTTGTTGGGCGGGTTGGAAGATTTCAGGATCATTGCGTAGATTGTATAGGGAGCTATAGTAATTGCTGAATGCATCAGCAATTTGTTTGGGATTGGTAATAAGAGTGTTGTCGTTGGGATGCATAATAGATTGAATGGTTCTCTTAACTTGTTTAGTTTTAATCTGTTCTTCTAGTAGTTTACTTGTTTTGTTTTTTTGCGAGTAAAAGAGGGATTTAGATTGGTTTGCACACCATTCATATTTGGTTAGAAGTACAAGTCTAAGCTCTTGTCTAAGGGCAAATAGTTTGTTGATTTTTGTGGGAGGGGTTGGAGGCATCTAATGTTTCTAAGGTTTTCATCTGATCTAGGAAATCGGTGATATGGGTTTGATTGTCTTAAGTTTTGCTCCCAGCTTGATCAGCAGTCCTCTGGTAAACGCCTTATGAGCAATCCATATGGTGGTAGGGCTAGTGAGACCATTGTCGTTGAAGAAGAATTCCCTTATATGGTTCTGTAAGTATTGTATGTTCTGCGGGTGTGAAAGAAGGTTTAGGATTATGGATATGCTGCGGAGTGTCAATAGTTAGTAGAATGGGAGCATGGTCCGTCCAGGAAATGGGGCCCATGGTGCAATCGGTTGCATATTGCAATGTGTGAGAGTCCAGAAGGAAGTAGTCTATCCTACTGTAGGATTTGTGGATGTGGGAGAAAAAGGAAAAGTCATGTTCGTTTCCATGCAAGGCTCTCCACGGGTCATAGAGCTGCTCGTTGTGGATCCAGGTTTGAAGCAGTGGGGTTTTGCGGGTTCCTTTGTACGTTGAGTCTAGGGTTGTGGATATGCAAATATTGAAGTCTCCCCTATGATTAAGTGGCCTTGTTTGTGGTCGTTGATGATTCTTAAAACGGACCCAAACCAAAAATTTTTTTAATTCAAAATATTTAGTTGCACCACTCTGACACATACAAATATAAATAAACACTCCTTCAAGCCTATGAGCATTTCAGTGCATGCTTTTCACCCTCCTCTTTGCATAACTAGGGTTATACAGGTGGCAGCCATTAGCAATTCCTCCTTTGCTGGATGCCATCTACTCCACTAGTTTGCCGGATTATTTGCCGGCAATATAAAAGGAAGGGAGGGGTTTCTCCAATAAATGTAAAATATTTTATATTTGTCATCATGCAGCTGAAAAAAGGCTGCTATTTATTATTATAATTTAGAAAATAGATTTTATTTCTAAAATCTTGTATTTTTAGTTTGGGTCCACTTTAAGGTTTTTTTCAGAAAGGAGATTTGGGGTGTGTTGGGGGCGTAGATACAAACCAAGGTATATTGAATGTCCATTATTTTGCAAACAATCAGTAAGTAACGGCCTTGGGGGTCTCTTACAAATGTTTCCATTCTGGGCGAGAGTATATTATGAAAGGAAATTAGTACACCTCTTTTCTTTTTTTTAAAGTTGCTCATTAAGGAGTTAGAAAATGCTTTATGGGTGAACAGTGGGACTTTGCCTTCAGCTAAATGGGTCTCTTGTGCCATTATGATGTCCGCATTTGATCTTGATGCTTCGGCCCAAAAGAAAGATCTTTTTTGGGGTGAGTTGAGGCCGTGGGTATTTATAGATAGAAGTTTAAGTTTCATATAGAGTAATTGGGATTGTGGAGGGTTGCTGATAGATCAGGATTTCTTGTAGAGATTTAGACCATGAGGATAGTCATGCACATAAGACCGTAATAAACAAAACAAGCGGATACGGGAGATTGATTTTTTGCAGAGCAAAAGCATCAGTAGTAGACAACATGTAGAGGGCAGTGGAATTTGTGGAATTGCAACCACAACTGACCTGAGGGGCTTGAGTAAACATACTCTAGGGTAAGGAAACTGTAGTGAACTGCAGTGTCTTCATTCCCATTATGCTGATTGCCAGTTTTGAGGTAGCTTTTGGGCAGTGGGCTTGGATTTTGATTGTATATCGCCAGCAACAGGGCGAATCCCCCAATTTTTTAGAAGCCGTAGACCTTCTTCTGTTATTTTGACCACATGTGTTGATCCAGATCTAGAGATTAGTAATTTGGTGGGAAATCCCCATCTGTAGGGGATGTTGTTGTTTCTTAAAGTTTCTGTTACGGGTTGTAGGTTCCTTCTATGAGTGAGTGTCGCTTGAGACAAGTCGGGGTATATTTGGATGTCCTTGTATGGGTCAGGCAAGGATCCATTTTTTCTGACTGCCTCAAGTAGCCCTTCTTTGGTTGTAAAGCATAAAGGTAGCCATACACTGGTCGATTTGCCATCAGATTCGACCAACAGATAGATCCCTCTCTGATCGAATCTGATCAGAGAGGGATCGTATGGCTGCCTTTACTGCAAACAGATTGTGAATCGATTTCAGCCTGAAACCGATCACAATCTTCTGAGCTGCCGCTGTCGCCCCCTGGGCCCCCGCATACATTACCTGAAGCCTGGTCCCGGGCATCTTCTCCGCATCGGCTCCCGGCGGGCATCTTCTCCGCATCACGGCATCCGGCATAACTTTCTGTCAATCCAGTGACAGCGGAAGTTCAAATAGAGCGCCCTCTATTTGTACTTCCGCTGTCACTGCAGTGACACAGGAAGTTATGCTGGAAGCCGGGATGCGGAAGCTGATGCGGGGAAGATGCCAGCCGAGAGGTGATGCGGAGAAGATGCCGGGAGCCAGCTTCAGGTAATGTATACCTGCGTCGGTCGTACGCCACTGGCGATGCGCTCCTTGACCGCGGCGATCGATGGTAATTTTCTGCACGGCGCGATCGACGGGACCGATCTATTTCGGGTCGAAATAGATCGAAAATTAGCGTGTTGTGTGAATGATTTGACAGCAGATTCGATCCCAGTGATCAAATCTGCTGTCGAATGGCGAGTAATCGGCCTAGTGTATGGCCAGCTTAAGAATTTTGCAATTATATCTCTTGGGGTAGTATTTTGAATCGATGGAGGTCTGGGGAGCCTGTGAGCTCTGTCTATCATCAGTTGGTAATCTTTCAGATTGGGTAGAGTGGCTTGGATTATATCAGTTAGATAAGGCTTGATTTCATTTAGTGAGACTTGCTCACTGATACCACAAAACTTTAAATTGCAGCAGCGATTCCTGTCTTCAGCATCTGCTAGTTTGAATTTGATCCGTGCTCTGATATGGTATCTACTGTTTGTTGTGCTCAATTATTAAATATTCTGGATGGTGTTCAGTGTGAGCCACTCTGTCTCCCAAGTCATCAAGGGATTAATGGAGGGAAGTAGTAATGGGGATAATTTCAGCCATGTGTGTTTTTTTTAGTAGGATTAACATATCCTTCATATTGGACCGTGTGAGTGTGGCATCAGAGGCAGGGAAGGATTCAATGCCGTTAGGCAGTGAGTCAGTGTGGGGAGGTGCTACCTGAGTGTCCTTTGTGCCGGGCTTCATAAGTCTCGGTCTGTAGTCTGGTGTGGAGGAGCTGGAGTGATTTTCCTGGTGAGGCGGATAATGCTGCTTTTCAGAGACTGAAGTGTGTGCAGCTCCCGGAGAGCGATCGGGATTACGTTTGGCAGAGTGAGCGGCACCATCTTGGGGAGCGCTGTTGTTCCTGCGGGAGTGGGCTGCGGAGAAAAACTCTGTGAGCTTGCGGGGAATGGATGAGCTCATCTTCCTCTTCCTCATCATCTCCGTCTCCATGTCTGATGATTCCTCTCCAAACGGGTGAGTTTTCTGGCCTGGCATAACGGTGAAGTCACTTTATTAGTGGGACGAAGACAGAGCGAGGGGATTAAGCGTCCATTACACTCCTCTGGCGGACACGCCCCAAAACCCACAAATTTTATCTGCCTATTTGTTCTGGTTATCACAAGATTTTAATTATGTCCCTAGTACAAAGTATGGTGACAATATAGTATTTGGAAATAAAGGTGTATTTTTTTCTTTGGCTGATTTTTTTTTTATCACTATTTTCACGTGCACATGCACGGGAATGCACGTGCACCCGTGGGAGCGCTCACATGCACCCGCGGGGACGTGCACATCGGCAGCAGTACTGTCTGACTTATAAAAAAACGTCCTGGAGCCATTAATAGGCTCTAGCAGGACGTTTTTATAAGTCAGCTTGTCATTAAGTGGTTAAAGGAGAATATTTTAAAACCAGAATCAACCATCGTGAACGCTGAGAGTAAAGTACTTTACAGATGTAAACGATTACAGTGAAAACACAGGACAAACTGGGAAGAGGACGAGGTTGAGACACTCTCTGGCTTGCCTCAAGGCAGTCTGGCTTGATGTTTGTGGCTCGATTGGTGACTCTAAAACAGTGGTGAACCTGTCGGGTGTCAAGTTAACTCCAGATTAAATCAGTGTGTCATCTAGGGGGTTCAACTTTGTTCCCACCTACATAGTTACATAGTTATTTGGGTTGAAAAAAGACATACGTCCATCGAGTTCAACTACATTTTAGTGTGTTCCATATTTTGTTAAATATTAATACGTTCGTAATTTGCTACTGTGGAAAAACTTTTTGATAGCTGGTGAACTAGATGGACCAAGGGACAACTGCTCAACCATAGCATAAAATCTGAGTCAGCTGAGTCAAGTGTACCTGATCTGCTACATTATTGCTAAGGTTCTATGGCTAAAAGTATTGGAGAGACAGGATCAGGACTGCCAGGCAACTAGTATTGCTTAAAAGGAAATAAATATGGCAGCCTCCATATCCCTCTCACCTCGGGTTTCCTTTAAGTGGAGAAGCATCTTATATAAGCATCTTCCCTGTTGTGGCCAGGATTGTCTCTTTAAAGATACTCTGTAACAAAAATGTCATCCTTTTTTCTACCATCCTACAAGTTCCTAAACCTATTCTAATGTGCTCAGCGTCTCTGCTCTCTTATCAGTGAGAGAAGAGAGCTGGATAAAAATTCTCCTCTGTTAGGCTGTGAAAGGAACTTGCTGACACATACTGAGGAATTACACAGGGCAGAGCTGTCTGCAGGGAGAAACGATCAGCCTGTCACTAGTATTCAGTGGATGAGAGCTGCAGGGGGACAGAAGGTAAACACACAAATGATCTCTTGAGATTCAAAAGGAAGGCTGTATACAGCCTGCTTGTGTATGGATGTATTTTCTATGTGTGTACATACTGTACATCAACCTACTTCCTGTTTTGGTGGCCATTTTGTTTGTTTATAAACAAACTTTTTAAAACTGTTTTTGACAACTTTTAATGCGGCGGGGAGCGGCAAAATTGTGACAGAGGGTAATAGATGTCCCCTAACGCACTGGTATGTTTACTTTTGTGCGATTTTAACAATACAGATTCTCTTTAAGAGAATGCGTTGACTCTCATTTGCAGCCCCTGGTTTGCCACCTTCCTGGGTTTATCCAAGACACCCAGGCATATCTTGTCCAGTCTGTAAGATTGTTTGGGTGCAGGGACATTGGTTCTGTGTCTTTCCAGACCTATAAAAAAACCTTGTGCAGGTAACTCTTTATTGGCAGCTAATAGCTGTCACCCTAAACCCACAAGGATGTGTCTTGTCGCCGATCCTGTTCTCCTTGTATACTAACCACTGCTGATCCACTGAAAGCTGTGTCAAAGTTAGCAAATTCGCAGATGACACCACCATTATTGGCCACATCACCAATAACAATGAGCAGGCTTACCGTCATCAGGTCAAGAGTATATGCAACTGGTGTGGGGAAAACGGGCTGGTCCTCAGTACCACAAAAACCGTTGAGATGATCATTGACTTTAGGAAGTGTTCCCCCACTCCACCCTCAATCCATATTGATGGCACGGAAGTCGCATGAGTCCCCTGCACTCGTCTCCTGGGCACAACTATCTCCAACAACAAGAGGTGGAAGGCCAACCCCACCTCCACCCAGAGGAAAGCCCAGTAGAAACTATTCTTCCTCCGCCAACTGAGGAAGTTCGGCATGGACCAGAAACTTCTGATGAGCTTCTACTCAGCCACAATCTAATCCGTCCTGTGCCCTTCTATCCTAGTCTGGTACGCTGGCTCCTCTGCCAGCGACAGACACAAACTACAGAGGGTCATCAGATCAGCAGAGAGGATCATCGGAAAACCACTTCCCCCTCTAGACCTACTCTACAACACCAGACTGTGCTCCAGAGCATTGCGGATCGCAAATGATCCCTCGCACCCAGGCTCCCGCTTTTTCAGTCGGCTTCGTTCAGGCCAGAAGTATCGGGCCATCTACACCAGGACCTCTAGGCACAGGGACAGCTTCTTCCCCTCAGCTGTCAAATCACTGAACACTCTAGACTCACTCCCAGCCCCCACCACCATCCCCAAAGGAAGAGAGGCCCCTCCTTAGGCTGCTCGTGCTTTACTTTACTAGCTGGAATAGTCTTTTAAGCATGTCTGCACTGCAGCACCCTCTGGACTCCATTTTTTTTTTCTATGGAAAATGTTTCTGTTATGTATTACTGTATTGTATGTGTTCTGATGCGTGCTATCGTGCTATTCTGGTGTTTGTCATTTCCTGTATCTAAGCCCTACTCTGTGCCAAGCCCAATTCTGGGCACGACCCAGTCGTGCTTGGCGGAAATAAATTCTGATTCTGACAATAAAGGGCCGTACCAGTAGGGAAATATATATGTGCTTGCTGCAGTTGCTCCACAGAGGAATCCCAGCAATATTAATTTACTATTTTGAATCAGAGGTTGTCTGGAAGAGGTTATTCCAAATGGATGCTGGATAGAGCGATATAGCACTTTCCAGAGACAGTGCCAACATGTTACACTGAAGAGCATGTCGGCAAACATCCTCCAGTTTTTGGTACAAATTACAGTAGGGAATATTAAACATTTATTAAAATTCTGAAGCGTTCACATACTTTTTTTCTGATGAGAAACTGCATCAGGTTTTGGAGGGTGGTTGCAGATATGCCTCTAGACAAGGGCTTCCCTCGGTTTTATGCTGCCGTCTCTCTTTTCATCCTCATGGAGCAGATCAATAAATACATCACCACAAGAAAGCAAAGCAGCTCTGTCTTTAGATGTTTTACAGCATAGGCATCCTCCTCACTTCAAACAGGACAGATCCGTCCCACACACAGCCTGCTCACTTCAAACAAACAGTGTCACACAGAATTACTCCTCTTACGTCACAACACCTCTGCAGTCTCCGCTCCTCCTCAGGCTTAACTTGACTGATAATTAACTCCTTGTACTCCTCCAGTGAGGGCAGCAGTTCCAGCTCCAAGTGTCATTAGTTGCCTGCAGGCAGCCTCTGCTCATGTAACGCTGGGCAGTGTGCGGGCGTACACACTTCCTAGTTTTCACAGACTCCGCCCCCTATTGTTAGCCTGATGGAAATGTTTCACCTTGCCTCATCACAGAACCAATTGTAGTAGGGGTGGATGAACACCCTGTAGAAAAAGTCACAGGAGACAAAAAACGGGAGCCCAGTAGTGCAATATGTCAATGACCACAATAAAAGAAAATAAATTAGAAGTACTACTCACAAAGGGAGGTTGCTGGGGGCAACCAACCACAGGAAGCAGGTGGAGACAATAAACCCGACTCCACTCGGGGTGGTCCTAGCCAGAACCGGAAGGACGGTCGCTCTCTTAGTGGAAAAAACGTGGACAAAGTCCACTGTGGGGACTCCACTGGTGGTCTGCCACCTCCCCTCGGACAGGATGTGTTCGGGGGTATATTTAGCACCTAAAAGGGAAAGAGGCGCCCTGGTGTAATAAAAGCATCTAAAATCAGCTTAAAATCGAAAAGTGATATGAGGTAGCTTACCTCAATGACGAAACCTCTGTAGTTAATACAAGGTATTTTTAGTAGCACAGGCAACGCGTTTCGCGGGTCTCGGCCCGCTTCATCAGGCCAGTAAAAGTGCCTACAATAGCAACAAGAACTCCTCAATATACTTGTACATGTATATCAAACATAATAGTAAAAAATGTTCTACCAAGATCATAAACATTGCGTCATATCATATTGATCAAATTTTTAGATGCGTTTTTTTGTACATACATAATGGTTTTTTTTTATAAATTATTACTATGTAAGAAAGAGTAATACTGATGATAATTGTTAGCAGTAAAGATACTAATCGCAATTAGTGATGGGCCGAACAGTTCGCCTGGCGAACATCCCCGGGCCCCTCACCACCCCCGGGCCGCACTGACCCGGAGCAGCACGCCCGCGCCGCCCGGCGGAGCGCGCCCCAGACCACGCCCCCGCCGCCGGGCACCCCCCGGGCACGAGCGCGACGCCACTCATGACGCCACGCACATGCGCAGAGAGCGCCCGGCAACAGGAGCGCGACCCAGGACGCGCCCCGCCGGGCAGCGCAGGCACACCACCCCGGGCCACTGCGACCCGGAAGCAGCAAGAGGCCCATGGATTTAGAAATGCCTGCCGGCGAACGGCCCGGGAACCGTTCACCACATCTCCAATCGCAATAAAGGAGGAAAACTTAATGTCTCAAAAAAAAAAAAAAAAAAGGGGGAGTAGATTGAATAAAAATAATAATTATAATAATAGTCGCTGCTTTATAAAAATAAATAATAAGTATCAACATTGTTGGTAACATTAATAATCCATAGCAAAAGAATCGCTCATAAAATCATAATAAATCTATTATGAATTTATATAAACCTAAATAACAATTAAGACTTGGCCAGCTATTGAATATAAATATACACATAAGTCAGACTAAGGTGGTATCTCATAGCTACATAAGCTATTCGATCACAGCGCTAGTTGCTCTTTAAAAAATAGACTGGTCACAAATAGGCTAAAAGAAAAGACACAGCATTTCATTGTGCTAAGTTTGAGTATGGTGGGTGAACAGCAGGGGGAGCGTTAGGTGGTCTGATGGAATGAGAGTCAGAGCACTTGCCAAATAGAAAAGATCATCTAGCATAGGGAGCCTCTGTAGGGGGCTCTGCAGAGCTGTGTTAAATAACTTCTGTAGTGTTTGAACAGCATGCTCACTGAAAAAGGGGCGGTGCCGGAAGTTATTGATGATGTCCTCACACAAAGGGCCGCCCACCGGAAGTACTGGTGGCACCATTTTGGTTCTGGGCGATGTATAGGGAAAGGCTATTGAATGCCAGCACTTTGCTGTTCTAATAGAGAACATCCATATGCTGGGGGAAAAAGGTTTAGTAAATGGACACTAGATGACAGCAGTGTTAACAATTCTTCAGTATAGAATAGTGCTGGAGAAATATTTGGTATTTGTGCTTGTTATAAAATCTATTCTTTAAACATAGGCGATTGTTAGTAATAGGTGGTTTATAGTGAATTCTCAAGGTTGGTCTGAACTTCACTATCTCAATTGGAACCAATTTTACTAATTACATTATATTAATAATACTAAAATAGTGAATAATAATTATTCTAAATTATTACAAAATGCTATAAGTGCATATAGTTGGTATCAGGTGGGGTATCATAATTTGCTCATAGATTTATTATCAAATGTGCATGACATAATATTTTTTGTTATGAAAAATAATAAAAATAATAAATATAAATTAAAAATAAAAAAAAAAATTAAAAAAATTATATAATAATAAATAAATATGTTTCAGAGACATCATTACAGTGCTGTCATATATGCATAGTGCGTGTTGTGCTTGTCATTTAATAGCTACTAGCTCATAAGGGTTACTATTGGGGAAAACTGGAGAGGTGGAGGAGACAGTTGGAAACTAGGAAGTGTAAGTATCTGGTCCAAGGGGAAATTATGTATGGACAGGGTTGGTAGATAGTATATCTTATGGGGATACGTATAGTGAGGTCCAGCTGTTCCCAGAGTGCTGTATCAAGGCACCTCAGTGGGAAGTCTGTGGGAAGGAAAAAGTGTGGCAGAAAACGCTGCACAACGAGAAGAGGTGACCGGACGCTTGATTGTGGAGAAGGACCGATTCCAGACCTTGAGGGACCTGCGGAAGCAGTGGACTGAGTCTGGAGTAGAAACATCTAGAGCCACTGTGTACAGGCAATGGGCTACAGGTGCCGCATTCCCCAGGTCAAGCCACTTTTGAACCAGAAACAGCGGCAGAATCGCCCGACCTGGGCTACAGAGAAGCAGCACTGGACTGTTGTTCAGTGGTCCAAAGTACTTTTTTCGGATGAAAGCAACTTTTGCATGTCATTTGGAAATCAAGGGGCCAGAGTCTGGAGGAAGACTGGGGAGAGGGAAATGCCAACATGCCTGAAGTCCAGTGTCAAGTACCCACAGTCAGTGATGGTCTGGGGTACTATGTCAGCTGCTGGTGTTGGTCCACTGTGTTTTATCAAGGGCAGGGTCAATGCAGCTAGCTATCAGGAGATTTTGGAGCACTTTATGCTTCCATCTGCTGAAAAGCTTTATGGAGATGATTTCATTTTTCAGCACGACCTGGCACCTGCTCACAGTGCCAAAACCACTGGTAAATGGTTTACTGACCATGGTATTACTGTGCTCAATTGGCCTGCCAACTCTCCTGACCTGAACCCCATAGAGAATCTGTGGGATATTGTGAAGAGAAAGTTGAGACGCAAGACCCAACATTCTGGATGAGCTTAAGGCCGCTATTGAAGCATCCTGGGCCTCCATAACACCTAAGCAGTGCCACAGGCTGATTGCCTCCATGCCACGCCGCATTGAAGCAGTCATTTCAGCAAAAGGATTCCCGACCAAGTATTGAGTGCATAATTGAACATAATTATTTGAAGGTTGACTTTTTTGTTTTAAAAACACTTTTGGGTTTTCATGAGCTGTATGCCAAAATCATCAATATTAAAACAATAAAATGCTTGAACTACTTCAGTTGTGTGTAATGAATCTAAAATATATGAAAGTCTATTGTTTATCAGTACATTACAGACAATAATGAACTTTATCACAATATGCTACTTTTTTGAGAAGGACCTGTACAAAGGCTTGTGGGATAAAGCTTAAGGTGTGGCTTATAATCAAAAACAAGTTATGGGATTCACAGCCAGTTCACAGAACTATTGATTGTATTAATCTATACACTAAAAAGACCCACTGTAAATGGGTTTTATATCAAAAACACAGAGTGAAAACTTTCTGTGCACTAAAAAAAGAATTCACTCCCCCTTTGCAGTGGCTATAGATGACTATAATTTAAAGCGGACCCAAACCAAACATTTTTTTAATTAAAAATATTTAGTTGCACCACTCTGACACGTACAAAGATAAATAAACACTCCTTCAAACCTATGATCATTTGAGTGCATGCTTTTCACCCTTCTCTTTTCATAGCTAGGGTTATACTGGGGGCAGCCATTAGCAATTCCTCCATTGCCGGACACCATCTACTCCACCAGTTTGCCGGAAAAATCCTGGCAATTTGAAAGGAAGGGGAGGGGTTCCTCCAATAAATGTAAAATATTTTATATTTGTCATCATGCAGCTGAAAAAAGGCTGCTATTTATTATTATAAGTTAGAAAATAGATTTTATTTCTGAAATCTTGTATTTTTAATTTGGGTCCACTTTAAGAAAAACAATTGATAAATCAAATGTTCAGATAGCTGTGCTGTGAATAATATCAATAAATAAAAACCCTTTCATAAATACCAGTAATGGAGTCTTTATGGGTGTATCCTTTTTAAAATGAGATCTATGAGTGTGGATTGCCCTCGATGATTCTGTGTGTTTTGATCTGTCCTTTCTCTCTGTGTCCCTTGCTGTCTATATACTCATCATTATCTATACTCTTGCCCAGAAGATTAGTGACTAGCTTATTAGTGACCAGTGGGAGTCAACTTATGCAAATGAGTTTTTTTTTTTTTAACTTGTAGTGATCCATGACCAGTAGATGGCACTCTAAGCTCATTAATCATGTATGCTGTCATATGGTATTCTTCCAGCAGGTGGCATTATGGCTCACATTTAAAAGATGAATGACCTTGCAAAAAAAAAGTTTGTTTGATGGGATTAATGGTAATTCTTGGGTATACAAGAGTATACACAGAATCTATTCATGGCTGCTTAGAACCAGTTGGTCTTATCAAAAAATTACCACACAGAGTAAATGTCTCTGACACAAAACTAGTAGCGTTGTCTGTTCTGAACTGATGTGCGCAGCACGGACAATGCTACACAGAGACAGGAGGATGGAACCAGAGAGCCGAGCGGGCGGTGGGTCAGCGGGCGGCCGGTGCTCCATGTAGGTTAATTAGTCGAACACCGGGTGTGCGGCGGGTGCACGCTTGACGGTTGCACGGTACGGCGGGTGCGCGCTTTGCGGTCGCGGGGTACGGCGGCTGTGCGGCAGGTCACTGGGCTGCCGGGTGCAGAGTAATGCGCAGGGAAGCGCTATACACATCATCTCACCTCCCTGGTTCCAATCGCAGGACTCGCCGCCAGTCTCTTTTCTGCATAGCCGCTGATACACATGCTGCTTCCTGTTTAGCAGGAAGCAGCGTGTGCATCAGCGTGTATGCAGAGGGGAGGAGACCGGCTGCGAGTGAGCTGCAATTGGAACTAGGTAGGGGAGTAGATGTGTTTAGCGCTTCCCTGTGCATTACTCTGCAGTCTGGAGGGGGGAGCATGGAGGGCGGCCCGGGGAGATGAAGGAAGGGAGCGGTCGGGCTGCCCTCCCCGCGCTGCAGCTCCCCCCTCCATTATGGGGGGCACCTACCTACCGTCGTAATACTGGAGGACAGCTACCTATCTAACTTATACTATGGGCCAGCTACCTTATCTAACCTATACTGGGGGGCGGCTACCTATCTAACCTATACTGGGGGGCGGCTACCTATCTATCCTATACTGGGGGGCACCTACCTAATCTAACCTATACTGGGGCAGCTACCTATCTAACCTATACTGGGGCAGCTACCTATCTAACCCATACTGGGGGGCAGCTACCTATCTAACCTATACCGTGGGCCAGCTACCTATCTAAACTATACTGGGGGGAGGCTACCTATCTAACCTATGCTGGGGGCAACTATTCTGGCTACCTATATTAGCCCACTGCCTTACTGTTACAGTTACATTACAGTTATCCCCGCCCATGTGATGTCATAGCCGCAAAGGTTTTTTTTTCTGGGGGGGGGGGGGGGTCGGTAAATTATCTGCTCTGGGTGTCAAATACCCTAGCTACGCCCTAGAGAAAATGTAAACAGTAATTCTCTGTCACAATACTAAAAATATATCCTGAATTAATATCACCTGAATTTGATTATGAGGAGTATGATATATATTGTCCATTTTCATTACCAAGTGACTAGTGTATATGCGTTCCTGTTGTAGTATATATGTGCAATTACATACACTAATTTACATAATACACACACGTTCAGTACAGGCTAGTATAATATCAAAATTATAATTTCATATAAGACATGACATTAATTACCATTTGATATTTATCCCATATGTGTCTATAACAATATATCATTGGATTAACCCAGTGTTAACTAATTAAAACTCAAGTATACTGGTGTTTAAATGGAAGCAACTAACCATGTAACATGGGCTTATTGTTACCTTTTTATCAATTATGATTTGGCATAGCATTTATATCAACTTGTTTTTTTTTTTTTTAGTACATTTAATCTTTAACACAGAGACACTGCTTAAAGGTGCCCATACACTCAGTCGATTATCGGCCGATCGATTACAAATTGATTGACCAATTGATCGATTTGTGGCCGATTTCGATTGACATGTTGGAAAATTTAGGAAGATCTGTTTAGATTTCTTATCATTTTGCATTGGACCTAATGGCAATCTGATGGCAAAAAAATACTATCAGATCGATTTTCAATAGATTTCATACTGAAATCTGTTCCTAGTAAAAAATGTTCCTAAACACATCAGATAGATCAGAGATCTATCTGATGATCTATCTGCTTCTAATCTAAGGAGTGTATGGCCACCTATTAGCCTAACCAGTCTATACAAGCTCTGTTACCTATTTGTGTTTGGGACAATAGTTCAGATACTTGCAAGGTTACTTAAATCTAAAGGGGCCCATACACCTAACGATTTTCCCACTGATATACAGCAGATTCGATCACTGTGCTCGAATCTGCTGTGAAATCATTGCGGATTTCCATCTGAAATCTATTGTTCCCGTCGAGCCGTCCGTGCGGAAGATTTTGCTCGATTGCCGGCGGGTGGGGAGTGTGTCGATGGCGGTGTTCAAATGCTCGACGACCGACGCAGTACAGCGGCAATACATTACCTGCTCCGGCCGACGCAAGTCCCCCCTGGTCACCGCAGTCTCTTCTCCGCTGGGCTCCAGGGCTGCAGCTTCACTGAACTTCCTGTCCCGGCAGGAAGTTTAAACAGTAGAGCTCCCTCTACTGTTTAAACTTCCCCGGACAGAAAGAAGTGAACCCTGCCTGTCCGCAACCCAATGGAGAAGAGACAGCGGTGACCGGGGGGACTCGCGCCGGCTGGAGCAGGTAATGGGGGTGAGGGGCACGGGGGGGGCGGCAGCACCACCTCCACAGATTGCGATTGGTTTCATGCTGAAATCGATTCATAATCTATTTGCAGTAAAGGAAGCCATACGATCCCTCTCTGATCAGATTCTATCTGTTGGTCGAATCTGATGGCAAATCGACCAGTGTATGGGTACCTTAAGGTAAATATCTGTCAACATTCTGTCTCAAGGATTGTGCATTCAAAGGGAAGAATATACTCTGCAAAACAGGTTGTTTAACAATAGAGCTTGCTTTTCTTATCTCCCTGCCAGCTGAAACCAGGTTGACTGGTCTATGTCTTACTATAAAATGCAATCAAAAAATATATATAATTTATACCTAAATTATAATAATGGTCTCAATGATACACTTCTATAATCATATTAAATTATACATCTTATGGACATCATCTTCTGTACCTAAGGGAAGAAAGTATTAGGCTTATTTTTATTTTATCATATACAATTTTATTAATCTATAAATTGCCATATTAGAAATCCTGACACATCCCCCTTTGCTTCTGGAATGTTCCCTTAATTGTGGACATTTCGGAAGGAACAACAAGGATTTTTCAAAACGTTCCCTTTGTTGCTTCGTTCCCATAGGAACGCGTTGCGAACGAAACTTTACGTATTTGATTTGTAATCCAAGTACAATAGGGAGATGGACTTTAAAACATTTTCTTCATCATGTTGAAGTTCATGTAGATCTGATTGATGAGATTCTAGCCATAGTAGATTTAAAAGTTTCTTTGTGAATCTCACTCAAAGTAAAAACAAACAACGTTCCATCTTCATTCTCTGTCCCGATAGCCCCGGCCGGCGGCTGCTCGGCAGAGTTTATGCGCCTAGTGATGACAGGTGGTGAGTGCGCAGGGTCAGCTGACCCGGTCCTGGAACGCAAATTTCTGCATTCCACGTAGGAAACAGGAAGTCCGAACCCCAGATTCAGATTGGTGGTGACATCACTCCTCTCTGCCAATTGCTTGCGCGTTTCAGAAGCTAGACGGCTTCCTTCGTCAGAGCTGGATCTTTAGGGGCAACAGGACTCTCTTATGCATTGCATTCTTCAATCCTGGGTAGTGTGGGCGTTTCCACACATAATTTTGGCTTTATTAGTCCCCCTATGATGACACACTCAAGATGCTTATGAGCTTAGAGTTCTGAGTAGAGATGGCCCGAACCTCCGATTTTCGGTTCGGGAACCTCCTGCGAAAGTTTGTTTCGTGCACATTTTCGCGAACCACAATAGACTTCAATGGGGAGGCGAACTTTGAAAACTAAAAATATTTATGCTGGTGTAATGATCTGCTCTGCTGTCTGCACAGGCAGGCAGCTTTTTGACCATGGATTTGCATTCACTGATTTGGTTATTGATAGCTCTGCCTCTTTTGAAGGCTTGCAGTATAAATGCCATTTCCTCCCAGAATTCCCTGCTGTTCATAAAGGTTTGGTTCTGCTGGAATTACCTTGAGTTTCAGCCCCTCTGCTGATTGTTTGCTAATATTGCTTTAGAGTAGTTATCCTTGGGAGTGCACTAGCATTCTATCTAGTGCAGTCAGATTGTTAATTATTTGTATGGCCTAGTTCTGTCTTGTCTTATCTGTTGCGATTGCACTTTCTCCAATGGTGGTTGATAGTGAATCGCTCTGTCTGTTTGGATCGCATTCGCCTTGGCTGTAGAGGTGGTGGATCCTTCTGACCTATGTTCCTGGAGTGTGGGCCTTAGCTTTTGTCTGGTGTGAACATTTGCTGTTGTCTGGTGTTAGGCCAACCGATTAGCAAAGCGTTCTCACCATCTGTTTGTCTTTTTGTTCTGTCTTAAATAGTTAGTTAGGGTTGGTACGCTTTGTCGCTGTTGCGCTTAATGTGCGGCGATCGTGCCTTGAACGTGCTTTGTCGCTATTGCGCTTAACGTGTGGTGACCGCGTTTAGCTAGTCCTGTCTGTTACTTTGTGTTGGATTACAGTTTGTTAATTGGTTCTGTCTTTATTCATTCTATGATCTGTCTTTATTCAGTCTTGTGTCTCTATTCGCAATCGCCATTCTTGCGATTGCTTTCTCACTTTGGCCTCACTAGATTGGTGGACATACATACATTCTGTCTCTGTGCTCTCTCTCTCTCTCTCTCTCTCTCTCTCTCTCTCGCTCTCTCTCTCTCTAGAGAGAGAGAGAGAGAGAGAGGCTATCTTGCCCTGTATTGCTTCACTTCGTACAATTTCTATCTGGCATCTGTGGCTGTGCAGAGGGTTTATTCCTCTGCACTCCACAGCTCCATCTGCCGGTTGGAATTTCTCTCTACAGGTGCATTTGCACCAAAGCTGGGTTCCCTTATTCAAACGCTTGAGGAGGGTTTCCGCAGTGTCCGCGCACATGTTGTGCACTGACCACGGAGATAATTCCACATTCGTTACAGCTGGCCACAAAAGTGATGGAAAAGATGTTTCAAGGGGTCTAACACCTGGAGGGGGGCATGGCGGAGTGGGATACATGCCAAAAGTCCCCGGGAAAGATCCGGATTGGACGCAAAGCAGCGGTTTAAGGGCAGAAATCACATTGAATGCTAAATTGCAGGCCTAAAGTGCTTTAAAACATCTTGCATGTGTATACATCAATCAGGGAGTGTAATTAGAGTACTGCTTCACACTGACACACAATACTCACTGTGTAACGCACCGCAAACAGCTGTTTGCATAGTGACAGCCATGCTGGACTGGTGCGCACCATGGCCAGAGTCGAGGCCGTGGCAATTTTCAAGCCCATATGGTTGCCGGGCTGTGCTAGCTCAATGATAGAACAACAGTGACTGTCCAGCTGATCAAATTTGGTCTGTCCACAATGAAACAACAACCTTATTATCTTTGGTGTGCCCCCCCCCCCCCCCCCGAGACACTCATATAGCCGGCGGTCATTGCTTCAGTGTGATATGCAAGCCCCTTCACCGCTGCTAGGTAATGATCACGAAGGGGAATGGGCACATGTACATACCTTTTGTTTTGTTGTTGCAGCTGCAGTGCAGCCAGAAAAATTAGGCAGGCATGTACACGCACTAGAAAAATTATTATTGCGGCCGCTGTTAGCAGTTGGTGGTGGCGGAGAAGGCAGTCAAGTGGCCTGCAGGCAGAGATGCTGTGCGAGGAGCGACTTAGTCTTAGGACAGGCAGCCAGTCACACGGCGTGCAGGCAGAGATGCTGTGAGTGGGGACTGACTTAGTCTTCGGGCGGGCAGTAGCCCTCCGGGATCCATACCTCATTTATTTTGATAAAGGTGAGGTACTGAACACTTTTTTGACTTAGGCAACTTCTCTTCTCAGTGACAATGCCTCCAGCTGTGCTGAAGGTCCTTTCTGACAGGACGCTTGAGGCAGTGCAAGACAGAAGTTGGATGGCAAATTGGAACCTCTCTGGCCACAGGTCAAGCCTGCGCACCCAGTAGTCCAAGGGTTCATCGCTGCTTACAGTGTCTACATCCACACTTAAGGCCAGGTAGTCGGCTACCTGCCGGTCCAGACGTTGGTGGAGGGTGGATTCGGAAGCGCTAAGGTGAGGCGTTGGACTAAAGAATGTCCGCATGTCCGACATCACCATGAGATCGCTGGAGCGTCCTGTCCTTGCCTGCGTGGACATGGGAGAAGGATTACTGGCAGTGGTACCTTTATTGCGTTGTGCTGTGACATCACCCTTAAATGCATTGTAAAGCATAGGTGCCAGCTTGTTCTGCATGTGCTGCATCATTTCTGCCTTCAGGTGAGTTGGTAACATGTCCGGCACTTTGTGCCTATACCGAGGGTTTAGTAGCGTGGCCACCCAGTACAGCTCATTCCCCTTGAGTTTTTTTATACGGGGATCCCTCAACATGCTGGGCAGCATGAAAGACGACATCTGCACAAAGTTGGATGCAGACATAATATCCATCTCCTCTTGCTCTTCCTCCGTGATTGGCAACAAAGGTCCTCTCTAACTGAATCAATAAAACATAACTTTTATTAGTGGCAAAATCTAAAACTCAACCAATTTTACTGACTGACATACATATATTACACTTGCAAGTATTTGCTAGGCCAGCACTGTCGGCATATGTATGGACAACTAGATTATCCAAGGCTCATAGCAATACTGATAGATATAAAATCACACAACCCCCACCATACAACCCAACATGGTTCACTTCTAACTGAAGCTTTTTCAAGGGAAAGTGCTAAAAACGTGCATATAGTGATAAGGTGCAATAGTACATAATAGAACAAGTATAGATATTTAGCCTATAGGCCTAAGTCATATTGACAGTCAAACGAGTATGATGGCTGACAAAGGCTTATATACCCTCTTAGGGGTTGTCCTTCCCCTAAAAAACCTCTTGGTCACTCCCTCCATAATGGGCCAGCTCTCTATTGGTTACCTGTAGTGTCAATCATGGAATCCCCCAATAGACACCCAGTAGATGTAGGACCATATACTGTAAAATAAACCCTTTCAATATAGTGGCCTTCACCAAAATAACCATAAACTTACCTCTCCCTTTAGGCTATAGGGGGGATGCATCACGAGGGCGCTATTGGCAAAGCCGCGTACATACGCGGCATAGGACGCCAGGTCTCGTACGGCGGGCCACCTGATTGGTCGCCCATGTCTTCTGTACGTCATCCTAGTTTAGCCAATCCAGTGTAGTGTATCGGCAGAGGACGACGCAAGCGTCCTTCCGCATCGTAGGGCTTGGAGCGCATACGTCACGCTCCTACGCCCCTTGGAATAATGCAATCTATGCGGACTTGCGTAGGCCGGATAAATGTTGCCATAGCAACCCTACCAACACACAGCCTCAGCCGGAGAGTATGTATACAGTTTACCACCCACTAGAGCGCCACCCTATAAGTTACAGTAACGCTCCGTGGGGAATATAACCATAATGGCAAAGTATGTAAACACTGCCACATGGCCAGGAGTATATAATAATACAAACATGCGGGACATTTTTATCTTAACCACTTCCCAACTGAGGGGTTTTACCCCCTGACCACCAGAGCAATTTTCACCTTTCAGCGCTCCTTCCATTCATTCGTCTATAATTTTATCATTACTTATCGCAATGAAATGAACTATATCTTGTTTTTTTCGCCACCAATTAGGCTTTCTTTAGGTGGGACATTATGCCAAGAATAATTTTATTCTAAATGTGTTTTAATGGGAAAATAGGAAAAAATGTGGAAAAAAAATTATTATTTTTCCGTTTTCGGCCTTTATAGTTTTTAAATAATGCATGCTACTGTAATTAAAACCCATTAAATGTATATGCCTATTTATCCCGGTTATAAAACCGTTTAAATTATGTCCCTATCACAATGTTTACCGCCAATATTTTAGTTGGAAATAAAGGTGCATTTTTTTCAGTTTTGCGTCCATCCCTAATTACAAGCCCATTGTTTATAAAGTAACAGTGTTATACTCTCTTGACATAAATATTTAAAAAGTTCAGTCCCTAAGGTAACTATTTATGTATTTTTTTTAAATTGTAAATTTTTTATTTTTTTTTTAATTACAAAAAAAAAAAATTGGGGAGTGTGGGAGGTAAGGAGTTAATTTTTTGTGTAAAACAAGTTTATTTGTGTGTAAAAAATGGTTAGGGTGTAGTTTACTATTTGGCCACAAGATGGCAACATTACCAATTTGTTTCATACGACCTGCAAGCGTCCTTCTGGACTCTTGCAGGAAGTAGAAAGAGGCTGGGACTTTGTTATTTTTTCACAATGATCGGGCTGCTCAGCCGAGCGGCAGCAGATCATTGCGGGGCTGAGATCAACGAACGGGAATGGATTTTCCCGTTCATTGATCTCCGGGCGAGCGGGCGGCGGCGTGTTTACTAGCGGCGGGCGGCGTGTTTACGAGCGGGAGCGCGGACAGCGGCGGGAGTGCGCAGAGTACGGATTTCTCCGTCCCTGGGGGTGAAAGGATGGAAAAAGGGGCGGAGAAATCCGTACGCGCGGGGGTAAAGTGGTTAAACATACAGCAAAAAATAGACCTAGAGATTCCTTCAGATAGTAAAGAAAAACGAATCCCTGTTAATCTAATATACATGTGAAGGTAAGTATTATAAATCATGAGAATACATTTCACAGGCAGCGAGGTATACTCTCAAAAGGCCCAGGGGGAGATTAAAAGAGGTAGGGGACACACAGCGAAAAATGAAAAGGGGTTAAAATGGAGAATAATAGCCAAACAGACATATACTTAGAGGCAAGTATGACATTTGCAGGGGACATAACGGGTTGTTTTTAATAACATAGATCATAGGAAAGGTGAGAAGGTGAAACCCTCATTGAGACCATCCGGGTCAAGGGTACCCAGTCTATATATCCATCTCGACTCGAGTTGTCTCAGTTTTTGATCCAAATTTCCCCCCCGGGGGCCCAGATGCCACTGCTGGATCACCCAGTACCTGAATGTATCTATGTTACCTCCATGTATTTCATTGAAGTGGCGAGCCACAGAAGTATTTCTCTTGTGCTTTATGTCCCCCAGATGTTCAAGGATCCTTGTCTTTACTGCCCTTGTAGTTTCTCCAATGTACAGCAAGGGGCATGTGCATTGGATTGCATAAATTACCCCTTCTGAATCGCAGTTATAAAAATCAAAAAGAGCAAATTTCCGACCATTCTTTGGTGCAGTGAAATCACTGCATTTCAGAACTTGAGGGCAGGTTTTACACTTTCCACATCTATGCATCCCATTAAGTCTATGGTCTAGCCAGGTCTTTTTCTTAAAATTCCCTGCCTGATTTATGGACTTTGCCGGTAAAAACGAATGCACTAGAGCATCACCCAGGTTTTTCCCCCTCCTGTACGTGATCTGTGGTCTAGGGGGGATGAATTTCCCCAGATCCCTATCCAGTTGAAGTATAGGCCAGTGGGTATCAATGATCTTCTTTATCATTGGTGACTGCTTTGTGTAGGTGCTAATAATCCTCATCACATCAGAATTTGAATTAGGTTTTTCCCTTGGACATAATAACTCCGTCCTCTCTGTGGACCTCGCCTTCCTCTCTGCATCCATCAAAAAATTTGGCTTGTTTGCAAGTATATACGGTATGTGAGATTGCAATTTTTCTATTTCTTGTTGCCTTACTTTTGAAAACTTAATTACCCCCCCCCCCCCTTTAGTGCATATAAAACAGGGGGTAAGGCAATAGCCTTTTCTCTTTCTCAGACCCAGTAGTGGCTAGTTCCATTTTTGTTAAATAGCGTCCAACTAGGCCCCTTATTAACCAAATATCATTGAGATCTGATACCACATCAGTTTTTAACTCACAGATCCATTCATCTAAACTTTGCTCAAATTTCAACCTTGGATACACAAACTCAGGTATTAATTGCTCTACGTTTTGGGTAGACGCAGTGTCACTGTTTGCAGCACTTATAGTTTAGATATCCAATACAATAAAACCAGCTCAATAGAAATAAGAGAAAACATTTTACTGTTTAAACCAGTAAGGGAAAGTAAACGAATCTCGGTGGAACCTCCAAAATTATGTCGGGTGTTTAGTCAAACGATTGTATAAATGGTTACCGAAAATATAAAATCAATAGTCCAAAGTTCCTGAAATAGTGGGAGGAGTTTTTTACTATGATCTACACCCGACTTTTGAGTTTGTTTTTCGTGGGTTTCTCACAGTACTGGTTTAAACATGCAAACCTAGACCAATTTGTAAACATATTAATTTAATATCACATAAATATGACAATATATCAAAACCATATAGAATTGCACTTTTGATTCAAACAAACTCGTAAGGTTATACTTACAATGAGCTGGATAACACTACTTATATTAATCAGTTAGCAAACAATCAAAGCAATATTATATGTATTAACAGTAAAACACAGGGTTGAACCATACAGCAGTTAATTCAACTATAGTGCATAGCTATGACTCGGCAAATATGGCCACCGGGCGTTGAATCGTTACAATCTATATGCATTCAATTATATGACAGGAATTTTACCTCTGTCTGCAATTTAACATATGCTAGTTTATCAGAAAGTAAAAGACAAATTGGGACTTTGTCTAAACTACTTTAGCAACAATAAATTACCATAAATTAGCACAAACCTATTTGTGACACAGCAAAGTACAAAGGCTTGTGGTATAAAGCTTAAGGTGTGGCTTATAATCAAAAACAAGTTATGGGATTCACAGCCAGCGATCACAGAACTACTGATTGTTTTAATCTATTAAAAAAAAAAAAAATTAGACCCACTTTAAATGCGTTTTATATCAAAAACACAGAGTGAAAACTTTCTGTGCACTGAAAGAATTCACTCCCCCTTTGCAGTGGCTATAGATGACTATAATTTTAGAAAAACAATTGATAAATCAAATGTTCAGATAGCTGTGCTGTGAATAATATCAGTAAATAAAAACCCTTTCATAATTACCAGTAATGGAGTCTTTATGGGTGTGTCCTTTTTCAAATGAGATCCATGAGTGTGGATTGCTTTTGATGATTCTGTGTGTTTTGATCTGTCCTTTCTCTCTGTGTCCCTTGCTGTCTATATACTCATCATTATCTATACTCCTGCCCAGAAGATTAGTGACTAGCTTATTAGTGACCAGTGGGAGTCAACTTATGCAAATTAGTTTTTTTAAACTTGTAGCGATCCATGACCAGTAGATGGCACTCTAAGCTCATTAATCATCTATGCTGTCATATGGTATTCTTCCAGCAGGTGGCTTCCAGCAGGTTGGTCTTATCAAAAAGTGACAATTACCACGCAGAGTAAAGGTCCGTACACACGCCCTGCGGATCGCTCAGAAACAGCCGTATCAGTCCGCCGACAGACTGTACACACGCCGGACTGTCGCTGGAACGCCCACCCAGCGGGAGGTGACGACGGACCCGTCGTTGCCTCCAGTCTGGCGTGTGTACGGACCTTAAAGAGAATATGTACTCTAACATTTTTACAGCAAAAAGCATACCATTCTATTCATTATGTTCTCCTGGGCCCCTCTGTGCTGTTTCTGCCACTCTCTGCTGCAAACCTGGCTTGTAATTAACAGTTTTAGGCAGTGTTTACAAACAAACTAACCAGCTTCTGATAGGCTCACATAAGCAGAGTGTGTGAGTCATACAGAGCCTGCAGAGGGCCTGGAGGGGGTGTGTATAGCTTCTACCAATCACAAGCAGCCCTGCACATTCCACACATTCCAGCTTTAGCCCGACTGTGCAGACAGAAGGAAACAGATTAGATCATATAACAGAGATAACACAGCCACTGTGCAATTAGGAAAAGCTGCAGTAAGCCAGAGCACATTAGGACAGGCAAAGGAACTTATAGCATAGAAGAACTAAGGCTGAAAAGTTTGTTACAGAGTCTCTTTAAATGTCTCTGACACAAAACTAGTTCTGCAACTATATTCTAAATAATTAACCACAGCAAGAGTTCCAAACCTTCTGGCTATAAGAATTTAACATTTAAACAGTAATTCTCTGTCACAATACTAAAAATATATCCTGAATTAATATCACCTGAATTTGATTGAGGAGTATAATATATATTGTCCATTTTCATTACCAAGTGACTAGTGTATATGCGTTCCTGTTGTAGTATATATGTGCAATTACATACACTCATTTACAAAATACACACATGTTCAGTACAGGCTAGTATAATATCAAAATTATAATTTCATATAAGATATGACATTAATTACCATTTGATATTTATCCCATATGTGTCTATGACAATATATCATTGGATTAACCCAGTGTTAACTGTTATGTTTTGAAGTGATATATTTATTAAAACTCAAGTATACTGGTGTTCAAATGGAAGCAACTAACCATGTAACATGGGCTTATTGTTACCTTTATATCAATTATGACAGAGACACTGATATAAGGTACATACACACGTCGGATTTTCGCAAACGACCCATCATTTGGATGTTTGAACGACCGGTCGTTTGGACGTCAGATCAGGCATGTGTACAGTCTGTCGTTCAGCTGATAAGACTGGATTTGAACGATCCGCCAAACATCCAAACGACAGGTCGTTTGCGAAAATCCGACGTGTGTACGAGCCTTAAAGAGAACCTGTACTGAGTAAAAATATTTAAACACATGAGGTAACTTCAAATGAACATTACAGAGTTACCTTGCCATCAGTTCCTCTCAGAAGCTCACCATTTTCTTCTGACAATAATCTCATCCAGTTCTGACAATATTTTGTCAGATCTGAAATATATCAGTTGCTGTCAGTAAAATATCAGTTGCTGTCAGTTATAGCTGAGAGGAAAACTGATGTACCAGGTAATGTCCATGTTTCCCTATGGCTCAAGTGGGCGATGTTACAGTTTAACTGTGTGCTGACCAGAAAGCTGTTATGGGTAATGGCTATTTTCAAAATGGAGGACGGAAAATTCCCTTGATCATAGTGAACAAATAGGACGCGGGACAGGAGAAAGACACTGAGGAGTAGACTACATGGAAGGTAAGTATGACTTGTGCATGCTTATTTTGACTTTTATTTTCAGTACAGGTTTTCTTTAAGCCTAACCAGTCTATGCAAGCTCTGTTACCGATTTGTGTTTGGGACAATAGTTCAGATACTTGCAAGGTTACTTAAAGGGGAACTGAAGAGAGAGGTATATGGAGGCTGTCATGTTTATTTCCTTTTAGACAATACCAGTTGCCTGGCAGCCCTGCTGATCCTCTGCCTCTAATACTATTAGCCATAGCCCCTGAACAAGCATGCAGCAGATGAGGTGTTTCAGTGGTTCAGACTTATATGTCTGATCTGGCAAGACTAGCTGCATGCTTGTTTCTGGTTTTAATCAGATACTACTGCAGAGAAATAGACCAGCAGGGCTGCCAGGCAACTGGTATTGATTAAAAGGAAATAAACATGACAGCCTCCATATACCTCTCTCTTCAGTTCCCCTTTAAATCTAAGGTAAATATCTCAGTCAACATTCTGTCTCAAGGATTGTGCATTCAAAGGTAAGAATATACTCTGCGAAACAGGTTGTTTAACAATAGAGCTTGCTTTTTTTTTATCTCCCTGCCAGCTGAAACCAGGTTGACTAGTCTATTTCTTACTATAAAATGCAATCAAAAAATATATATAATTTATACCTAAATTATAATATTCTCAATGATACACTTCTATAATCATAATCATATTACATTATACAACTTATGGACATCATCTTCTGTACCTAAGGGAAGAAAAAAATTAGGCTTATTTTTATTTGATCATATACAATTCGATTAATATATAAATTACCATATTCGAAATCCTGACATTCATTAATGCAGTTATCTAATCAACCAATCACATGGCAGTTGCTTCAATGCATTAAGGGGGTGTGGTCCTGGTCAAGACAATCTCCTGAACTCCAAACTGAATGTCACAATGGGAAAGAAAGGGGATTTAAGCAAATTTAAGTGTGGCATGGTTGTTGGTGCCAGATGGGCCGGTCTGAGTATTTCACAATCTTCTCAGTTACTGGCATTTTCACGCACAATCATTTCTAGGGTTTACAAAGAATGGTGTGAAAAGTTAAAAACCTCTAGTTTGTGGCAGTCCTGTGGACGAGAATGCCTTGTTGATGCTAGAGGTCAGAGGAGAATGGGCTGAGTGATTCAAGCTGATAGAAGAGCAACATTGACTGAAATAACTCGTTACAACCGAGGTATGCAGCAAAGCATTTGTGAAGCCACAACACGCACAGCCTTGAGGCGGATGGGCTACAACAGCAGAAGACCCCACCGGGTAACACTCATTTCCACTACAAATAGGAAAAAGAGGCTACAATTTGCACAAGCTTACCAAAATTGGACAGTTGAAGACTGGAAAAATGTTGCCTGGTCTGATGAGTCTCAATAGTCAGAATTTGGCCTAAACAGAATGAGAACATGGATCTATCATGCCTTGTTACCACTGTGCAGGCTGGTGGTGTTGGTGTAATGGTGTTGGGGATGTTTTCTTGGCACACTTTAGGCCCATTAGTGCCAATTGGGCATCGTTAAAATGCCACGGGCTACCTGAGCATTGTTTCTGACCATTGCATACCTTCATGACCACCATGTACCCATCCTCCGATGGCTACTTCCAGCAGGATAATGCACCATGTCACAAAGCTCAAATCATTTCAAATTGGTTTCTTGAACAGGACAATGAGTTCACTGTACTAAAATGGCCCCCACAGTCACCAGATCTCAACCCAATAGTGCATCTTTGGGATGTGATGGAACGGTAGCTTCGTGCCCTGGATGTGCATCCCACAAATCTCCATCAACTGCAAGATGCTATCCTATCAATATGGGCCAAATTTCTAAAGAATGCTTTCAGCACCTTGTTGAATCAACGCCATATAGAATTAAGGCAGTTCTGAAGGTGAAAGGGGGTCAAACACCGTATTAGTATGGTGTTCCTAATAATTCTTTAGGTGAGTGTATGATCGCTGATGATCTGTAACGATCTGGTAGATATCTGGGTGTGGGGAGATTTCATTGATTGAATAGGTTTTATGAAAGGAGCTCTGTGCCTGCTTACTTAGAAAAACCATTTCCTGGTAAATAACAAGAACCAGGAGTAATGATAAATATGGTGATGTTGCAGCTTATTATTTATATCTATATACAGTGAGTCCCCTTAGCAAATATAAGTATATAATTATATATATAAAAACGTGATTTGTAATGCCCACACTTTGTCCCTTTGTGTGATGTAATGGCCCCTTTAAATCATATAGCTCTCCCCTCTGATGCCTGAATATTGCCCTTTGTGCTAAAAAGTGGAGAAAAATTGCAATTAGTACGTTGGAACTGAATGTTATAAAAATATATCTTCCATATCTGACAAACGAATACATGTTCTTCCTTCTGATGTTTGAACATTGCCCTTTGTGCTAAAAAAGTGGAGCAAATCGCTACTAGGGGCAGCGCAGTGATGTAGTGATTAGCGCTCTAGCCTTGCAACTCTTCAAATCCCAACCAGGCCAATATCTGAAAGGAGTTTGTAATTTCTCCCCATGTATGTGTGGGTTTCCTCCAGACACTCCCACATCCCAAAAACATACAGATAAGTGAATTGGATTTCCCCTAAATTGTCCCTAGACTACAATACTTACACTACACGATACTGTAACAATCTCTGGAGATGCAGCTGCGGGCAGTCAGGATACCCCCGCAGCTGCTTCGGTTTCCCTGTCGGGCGTTTCTCCCGTTCCTCCGGCGTCTAGCACGCCGAGGAGGGGACTGTCAGTGGCTCACAGGGTGGCTTTTTTGCTCGCGTGCGCGCACAGACGGGACCTTTATGCGGGAAGGAGGCGCGTCAGCTGACTGGCCGGTCGGCTGACGTCAGGGGAGACTATCGGCGTTTCCGATTGGCTGATGAGTGTGGACGTGGCCGAGGGGTCTCCTCCGCTTCTTAAGCCGCTTGGAGTCACTTGCTAACTGTCTGCTTTTGCGAATGCTAAGTGTTAGCATTTAGACCTTAGATAGATCCGGTGTGCTTTGATCCGGGAGGAAACCGGGGATTTCACACAAGACTAGGATTTATTATTGTTATTGATATATATATATATTGCTTGATATCCTGTGTTTGACTCTGGCCCTCTTCTGACTTCGCTTTTGCTTTACGATTCTGTACTTTAGCCCATCTGATCCTGTTGCTAACTCTGCCCGATATATCTCTATCCTCTTGCCTGACGATTTTGTACTGTATCTTCCTGTCTGTTGCCGATCCGATCTGTTGGACTACTCCACTCACCAGTGAGCCCTAGTCACTGGTGAGGTTCATTACTGATAGTACCCACCAGCTCCTCTGGTGAGGTTCTGCCAAACTAAATCAGTATTACTGTTGCACCAAGCACTACACCTGTTACACCTTTTGTATTTGTTGTCACGGTAGCTTCTGATATACCAGCATTATAGGTGATACTGTAGATCACCTTATAATCAGGTATATATCTGCATTGTAGGTGATACTGCAGATCACCTAATAATCAGAATGATGCCTCTTGCTGACACAAATCGATACAGATACACACATAGACATAATGCTGGGTACACACTTTGTGATTTCCTGCTCGATCCCAAGCTCGATCCCAATACAGCCGTCGATTTACTCATGTTAAGTATGCAAAATCGACTGCTGTATCCATCGAAACCCGATCGAGCATGTCGGAAATAATCGATCAACCGGGATCGATCCCGTGGATCGAGTGGGAAATCGCAACGTGTGTACCCAGCATATAAGACCATGGTAGGGATTAGATTGTGAGCCCCTCTGAGGGACAGTTAAGTGACAAGACAATATACTCTGTACAGCGCTGCATAAGATGTCGGGCGCTATATAAGCACTAAATAATAATAATAGTACTTTGGACCTAAAGTCCAAAACACTGCACTGGCTAGAAATAAAAGCTGGAGTATTTCCTGTGGAGTGCTTTCCAATAAATGCAAACAAGTACCGTTAATGGATATAGCTCTCAATGCCACCTGGGAAGGACAAATCAAAGTCTTTTTTCACTTAAAATCAGTCTCTTAAACTTCAACTTTCCGCATATCTTGCAAAATCCATGACACACATAGGATTTCTTTACTTGAGTGAGGACCTAACCACAAAAGTGGGAACAGTCCCCCTTTTTATATGACCCTCATCTAGATTGGGTCTAGAATGGCTTTCAGGGTCGTTAAAGGCAGGCCACCCCCCGCGTGCCATGATCCTCTAGTACGTCAGTTGTCTTCACACAGGTTCAGCACATAACACATCAAAGATAAAAAATGCATCCCTCCATAGCGTAAAACCATTCAAAGATTTATTATATATTTAAAATGGCCACTCACATGTAAACAGCTTATAAAACTCCTGGCTAGCAAGGCAAGACAAAGGACAGGTTAAAGGACAACTGAAGTGAAAAGAATATGGAGGCTGCCATATTTATTTCCTTCTAAACAATACCAGTTGCCTGGCAGCTCTGCTGCCCTACTTTGCTCAGTTTGCTGCAGTAGTGTCTGGATAACACCAGAAAAAAGCATGCAGCTAATCTAGTCAGATCTGACAAAAATGTCAGAAACCACTAATCTGGTGCATGCTTGTTCAGGGTCTATGGCTAGAAGTATTAGAGCACACGTGTCTAACTCTGGCCTGTGGGCCAAATCTGGCCCTCAGAGCCATTGAATTTGGGCATCAAGTGGTTTCCCCACTTTGCATTATATTTGGCCCACTCTAGACCACAAGGGAAGTTATATTGGAGGTGAAACCTTGGAACACCTGGGAAGCCATATGGTAAAGGTAGGGGGAAAGCACTAAATGCCAGGGAAATGTATAGGGGAGGGAGGGGGGCCACCTGGGAACTTTATAAGGGAGGAAGGTGGCAAGCAGACATTGAGATTGGCCCGCGACTAGGTCCCAGTATACAATTTCAGCCCACTTTATATTTGAGTTTGACACCCCTGTATTAGAGGCAGAGGATCAGCAGGAAAAATTGGCAGCCTTCATATCCCTCTCGCTACATTTGTCCTTTAAAACATTATTAGTTAGTTGTGTATCCTATTGACTTAGAAATGTTTCAGTAAAGCCCTAGGAAAGTGAACTTGAAAATGAAGGGTATGTAGGTGTAGACAGTTTCTTATATAATCACAAAGACATTTCAGAGAGCTCTGAACAAAGGAGAATCAGAAGTGGTCGGCAAAGTGGTAGCTGCAGGACCAGCGACGCACATCTGCGTCTCCGGCTGCAGGCTAATTAATCAGGAAACAGCCGATCGCGCGAGCGGCTGCTTCCTGTCAATTCACGACGGGGGGCTCCGTGAATAGCCTGCGGGCTGCCGATTGCGGCTCGCAGGCTAAATGTAAACACAAGCGGAAATAATCCGTATTTGTTGTGTAAGTGGAACTCCGCTCACAGACTCCGTCCACCAACAGTGCAGGAAAAACGGGCTGCTCAGACCCCAAGTCCAGTAGTTTAGAAAGTGAATTCCGCACGATGTTGGTAGAATCAAATTTGCTTTATTGAATCACGTACATGACAGGCTAAAATCCATCACCACATGCTGACATGTTTCGGATGTTACATGCCCTTAATCATAGCATGATTATACCATGTCAGCATGTGGTGATGGATTTTAGCCTGTCATGTACGTCATTCAATAAAGCAAATTTGATTCTACCAACATCGTGCGGAATCCACTTTCTACACCACTTCTTAGGTAAGCACAATTTTTTTTTTTTTAGTATTTTTTGCCTTGGGTACACTTTAAAGGGACTCCGAGCAGTGCCTGTGGGTATGCTTTTAAGCATACCCACAACTAATTAATTATATCCTCACACCTACCGGCATGATGTTTGTAATTATATCCCCCTGGGTTCCTTGTATTTTATTGCATTGTGCTGAATGGACCTGCCGACACTGGGGAAAGTGTCGTCCTGTGTAATACAATGCTGAATAAGGAATCCAAGATGGCGGCCGCGATGTCGATAGCCAAAATAGCGAAAACTAAAAGGTGTAGGGTGGCGCTTTTTATATATTAATGAAAAGAGGAGAAAGAGAGCTTCAAAATGGTATGCATCTTTCCATAGTTCCTGCACTGCTCGGAGTCCCTTTAAGAAGATTTATAAAGTTACAGATGTTGGAGCATGAGACACTCAAGCTGATCTGTCATAAATTTATGGGTCCAAGCTTAAATACATATTTACTTTATGTATTTGTTTGTTCCAGGAATTCAGTGCTTATGTGCAACAGATTAAGTATGGCATTACAAGAATTGAAACTGCATTACCAAGAGTTTACGAATTAGCTGCCGGTGGCACAGCTGTTGGAACTGGATTAAACACTAGAATAGGATTTGCAGAAAAAATTGCTACCAGAGTGGCTGAACTCACAGGTAAGATACTTCTGATACTTAACAAGGAAGTAATACTGTCAAGCTCATCTTGCTTTACATTTTAATATTTTATCATTATTATTTAGTATTTATATAGGGATGACATCTTCCGCAACTCTGTATAGCGTATATTGTCTTGTCACTTAACTGTTCATTAGAGGGGCTCACAATCTAATCCCTACCATAGTCCTATGTCTATATCATGTAGTGTATGTATTTTTTTGTATATTGTTAGAATTTTTTTTAAGACATTTCTGTTCAGTGTCACCAATTATTGTATGAAAGGGCAATTTAAATGTGATTCTTTTTCACAAATGTTGCAATTACCTATGCTTAAGGCTACTTACACACCAAGACATTGTGTTTTAGGGGACGTTATGGTCGCATAACGTGCCCCTAACGCAACACATGGTGGTGCGGGACAGGACGGTAGAGTGAGCCGCGTTAGGGGGCTCTATCCGCATAAGGTCTCCCAGGGTGGCGCTGATTGGCCGGCGGGACCACGTGATGCGGAGCGAGACACTCCGCATCACGTGGTCCCGCCGGCCAATCAGCGGCCACCAGTGCAGTGCATATTAAGTAGCCATGTGCACGGCTACTGTAGCTGCATCTCCCCGCCTCCTCTCCGCCCCCCACTGAGCATGTGCAAACAGTCTAACGCGGCTAAAGCCGCTAGAACGCACAGCATGCTGCACTTTCACTACATGTAACGCAACGTGGGCAGTGTGAACAGCCCACTTGTGTTACATTGCTGTGCGTTGGGGGAGCGTTACAGGCTGCACTAACGTGCGCCTGTAACGTCCCTGTGTGGAAGCAGCCTAAAGGTTCTGATGGTTCAATACAAAGGGGTTTCAATACCACTTATATCTAGACAATGCACAACTGTACCCAGGGCCACCATGAAAATTTTGGGTCCTCTCACACAACATAAAGCCTGCCCCCCACTCCCCCCCCCCCCCTTCCCATACAAGCTGCAAGTAAAAATGAGGCCATAGTTATGGGTGACTTCAACTTTCCAGACATTGACTCGAGTATTGAGGATACCCATTCTGGTAAAAGCGGAAGATTTCTGGCAACACTACAGGACAGTTACCTGACTCAAATGGTAACTGAACCAACTAGGGGGAGTGGATTTATCATTTTAAATAGACCAGATAATGTATCAAATGTGCAGGTTGAAGAACATTTGGAAAATAGTGATCACAACATAATGTTTGACCTAGTTACTGATAGGCAGTATCAAAAACTATGAATTTAGAAAAGCAAAGTTCAATCAACTCAGGCAGGCACTAAGTTTGGTGAACTGGGATAATGTACTACAATTAGGGAGGGACACTGAAGGGAAATGGCAAGCGTTTAAAATTATTCTCAATCAATATCGTAGCAAATATATCCCATTTGGAAACAAAACTTCTAGGAATAAAAAAAGACCTCTATGGATGAATAGAAAGGTTAGAGATAAAATGAAGGGGAAAAAGAATGCCTATAAAACAGGAGGAGACCGAGGCTGCATTAAGCAATTATAAGAAGTGCAATAAAAGTTGTAAAAAAGAAATTAGGCTGGCAAAGATTGAAGCTGAAAATCTAATCGCTAGGGATATCAAATCTAACCCAAAGAAGTTTTACAAGTACATCAATTCTAAAAAAAGAAAGGTTGACTGTATTGGACTCCTAAAGGATGAGGGTGGGAACTCCACGGTGGATGACCAAGGTAAGGCAGAGTTATTAAATGCTTTCTTT
This sequence comes from Hyperolius riggenbachi, assembly GCF_040937935.1. NCBI lineage: Eukaryota > Metazoa > Chordata > Amphibia > Anura > Hyperoliidae > Hyperolius > Hyperolius riggenbachi. The sequence goes on along the minus strand of NC_090649.1, from coordinate 342,185,889 downwards.
GCTTCTGTCTTCACAAGGGAAACATCACTGTTGCAAATTACAGATGCAGAAAAGTCTCAATCTTCCAACTAGACTTTGCAAAGGCCTTTGACACTGTTCACCACAAAAGTCTGGTGCAAAAGTTGAGGAAGCAAGGACTGAGGAAAAGTCTGTGTGCATGGATAAGGAACTGGCTAATGGGCAGAAAACAAAGAGTTGTGGTCAATTCTTATTCAAAATGGGAGACTGTTAGCAGTGGGGTCCCACAGGGGTCAGTACTGGGTCCTGTGCTCTTTAATTTATTTATTAATGATCTAGTAGATGCAGTAGAAAGCAATGTTGCTATTTTTGCAGATGATACAAAATTGTGCAGCATCATCAACTCTCAGGAGGATAGTGACATATTGAAACATGATCTGGATAGGATGGCTATATGGGCACATAAATAGCAGACAAAATTCAATGTTGAAAAATTTAAAGTCATTCATTTTGGTCGTACCAATGGTCTAACACCATACAAAATAAACAAGATACAGATGGGGACATCTAACTTGGAGAAGGACTTAATAGTACTCATCGTCAAAAATTAAATAATCGTATTCAATGCCAAGCTGCTGCCGCTAAAGCTAATAACATTTTGCGATGCATTAAACAGGTAATAAAAAGTCGAGATGCTACCATAATATTGCCCCTGTTTAATGTTCTAGTAAGGCCACATCTGGAATATGGAATTCAGTATTGGGCACCACATTACAGGAAGGATATTGCCGTTTTAGAGCAGGAGCAGAGACGAGCAACAAAATTGATACGTGGGATGGAAGGTCTCATTTACCAAGAAAGGTTAGATAAACTGGGTTTATTTAGTTTAGAGAAAAGAGGCCTTAGGGTGGATCTAATTAACATGTATAAATACATCAGAGGGCAATATAAAAGCTTGGCGGGTGAGCTTTTTGTCCCTAGGCCTTCACAAAGGACTAGAGGACATGATCTGTACATGGAGGAAAAACATTTTAGCAATTTATTTAGGAAAGGATCTTTACAGTAAGAGTGATTAAGATGTGGAATGCATTGCCACAGGGAGTAGTTAGGGCAAATGCTATATCTGCAGTTAAAGGGGGCTTAGATGCTTTCCTTGCATTGAAAGCCATACATAGCTATAATTACTAGGTAATGCCCAGTGATGTTGATCCAGGGATTTTATCTGATTGCCATCTGGAGTCGGGAAGGATTTTTTTCCCCTTTTGGGACTAATTGGTCTATGCCTTGTAAGGGTTTTTCGCCTTCCTCTGGATCAACAGGGACATGTGAAGGGAGCAGGCTGGTGTTGTACTTTGTTTTCTGGTTGAACTCGATATATGTATGTCTTTTTTCAACCCAAATAACTATGTAACTTTGTAACTTTGTAGCATTCCGTTACAACATTCCCAAGTGAATCTGCTATATGAGTGATTACTGGGGGCAATTAATTTGTTTTAGCAATTTTAGCCAGCAGCAGGCCCACTCTGTCCCCTTGCTCATAGAAAGCATGTTTAGTTAAAAAACAAAAAGTTTGCTCATAGTTATTCCGTCTATGATTTGGTTATGTTTACGCGTTAAAGCATGCCCCTGTTCCAAGCTTTCTTGGTTACGATCTGTAAAGTATTGTAAGTGAGCGGTTTCAATATGAGCTGACAATTCTTTTTCCTGACGTTTAGAATCGTCTTTACATCCGGCTATCGCCACTAAGTTCACCTCGGAGAAAAGCCTTAAATGTATCCCATACCAATGACACATCCTCCACATCTCTATGAGTAAATACAAATTCTTCCGATGGGCATTGGGAAGGTGGCAGCCCCAGGACCGCCTAACACTAAAAGGCGTCAAGTCCTGGGATGGGGTTTTACAGAGGATCGTGCACGCATCCCAGCATCAGTCTACCATTGACGATCGGCGCTAGCAGACTGTTAGACGGTGAAACCGACGTCTATTTACATTGTACAGCACTGCAATCGACTGCAGCGCTGTACTGGGGACAGCTGAGTCACTCAGCTGTCCTCTAGATAGGCTCCGATCGCGATTCCCTCTCATAGGCTGATGCCTGATTAGCTGGCGGGGGGGGGGTGGATTGTGGGGATTTATAACAATAAATACAAAAAAATAACAAAATTTATAAAAAAAAAAAAAAAAAAAAAAAAAAAAATTAATAAACATTGCAGCAGTGACCAGAGCCCACCAATAGAAATCTCTGTTGCTGGACAGAAAAGGGGGGGGGGGGGATCACTTGTGTGCTACGCAGTATGGCTTTGCAGCAAGCTATTAAAGCTTCAGAGCACTAATTTGTAAAAAATTGCCTGGTCACTAGGGGGGTGTAAGCCATCTATGAGCACCTTTATGGGGGTCACATCTATGAGCACCTTTGGAGACGCATAAAAATGGTCCAAATGGGAGGAGACGCTAAACGTAGCTGAGTGATAGGTGTTTGCCCTCTGGTTGGGTGGAAGTGTAGAAATGCAATGGGCACAGTATTCACAAGCCTATCTACATATAGTCACCTGAGGCCTAGAAAATGATGCAGTCCAGGTTAATGAACCAGGTGAGTGTGGAGACAGTCTCAAGATGGCAGAGCAGTCCAGATATACCGTATTTTTCGGAATATAAGACGCTCTGGAATATAAGACGCACCTAGGTTTAGAGGGCAAAAATCTGGGAAGAAAAGGTATACAGTATATACTAAACCTGGTGCGTCCATATTCCAGGAGCGTATTGTACAGTACATGTTCTCCCCATTGTCCTCTTGTGTCCACTATGTGTCCCTTTCTGTCCCCCTGTGTGTGGCATCCCTTCCTGCCACCTTGTGTGATCCTCCTGCCCCATGTGTCCCCTCATGTCCTGTGTGTCTCCTCCAGCCCCCCTCTGTGGTCCTCCAGGCCCCTTGTGTCCACTCCTGTCCCCCTGTGTGTGTCTGTGTCCCCTCCTGCCCCCCTTGTGTGTGTTTCTGTGTCCCCTTCACCCCCCGTGTGGTCCTCCAGTCCCTGTGTCCCCTTCACCCCCCCATGTGTGGTCCTCCAGTCCCTGTGTCCCCCTCCTGTCCTCCTGTGTGTGCCTCCTCCTGTGCATGTCCACGTGTGTGCCCCCCGCAGTTCCCATCCTGTCCTCTGTGTTCCCCCCCCCCCCCCCCCCCATGTCGAGCTCTCCCAATAACTGCAGAGCAACTCGCCTTTCTATGGATTCCAGCGCTGTGTAACAATAACTGCAGAGCAACTCACCTTTCTATGGATTCCAGCGCTGTGTAGTCTGCTGTGTGGTCCTCCGCCTCCGGCATGTCAGCTACACCTGTAAATGAAAAGTTAGCGCAGAGACACTCACCTACTCAGCGGCGGCGGCACGATCTGCAGACATCTTGAGTCATGGGGAATGAGTCATTGAATCATTCACAAGAGCCGTCTCTAGGGGAAGCTGCGCGGCTCCCCCTAGTGACGGCTCCTGTTAATGATTCAATGAGTCATTCTCCATGACTCAATGATTCATTAGCAGGAGCCGTCACTAGGGGAAGCCTCCCGGGAGAGATGTCTGCAGATCGTGCTGCCACCGCCGCGGCTGCCGCGGTGAGCGTCTCTGCGCTAACTTTTCATTTACAGGTGTAGCTGACATGCTGGAAGCAGAGGACCACACAGCAGACCACACGGCGCTGGAATCCATAGAAAGGTGAGTTGCTCTGCAGTTATTGTTACCGGGGGAGCGGACCGGCAGACCACCCAGGGGGACAAGGCAGGGAGTCCCCGACAATGCGGCGCATCGGCGGTTGGCATCGGCAGGCGGTTCTGAATCGGGGATTCCCTGCCTTTGGAATATAAGACGCAGGCACTTTTTCTTCCTATTTTTGGGGGAGAAAAAGTGCGTCTTATATTCCGAAAAATACGGTACTTTCTAGAGATATCGTAGTCGAGGGAAGCCAAAGTTGGTCCAGGCAGTGTTCAAGCGTAATCCAGTTATCAGGCAGTAGTCGGCAGCAGGAATCAATCAGGTTAGCATGGTCAGGATACAAAGCAGGAGTCGGTAACAGGAATCAATCAGAGGTTATCAAGGTCTGGATACAAGCATTAATCGCCAACAGGAAACAATCAGGACGGGAGCACATACCCAGCAACAAGCCAAAGCTAAATGCTATGACGGGCGATGTCTAGGGACGCTCACCATGCTTAAATACAAGCACTAACCAGTCAGAAACAAACCCGAATCGAAAACAACCAATAGAAGCCTAGCGTGTCAGCTGATTAGCTGACATGCAACACACACACGTGGTTACTGTTTACATTTACTAAGAATGCCTCCTCCGCCTATCCAATAGGAGCTAAGTGCCGCCCTGCGCTCCAGTGACGTCAGCGGCTCGCCAGGACCCGGAAATCTGAGCTGCAGCCTGGGTCTCTGCGTTCTGCCACACAGGTATTGCCTTTTGCTGAGTTTGCTATGAACAATCAGATTACCGTATATTCCGGCGTATAAGACGACTGGGCGTATAAGACGACCCCCCAACTTTTCCAGTTAAAATATAGAGTTTGGGATATACTCGCCGTATAAGACTACCCCTCTTCCAACGCACACCAAATAAAAATAAAAAAATCATGTACTGGTGCTGTGTATGAACAGATACTGGTGCTGTACTGTATGTGTTACCCAGTGTATAACAGTATATAGTCAATTGACTTGTTGCATTGGTCAACTCTCCTTAAGTAGACTGGTCAGCTCTCCTTGTCTACCTGTTTATCAGAGCGGTATGGAAGAATAGATTGCGCTCCCTCAGCAGGGAGATCTGAGAGGCGGTAACAGGATAGGGCGTATCACCCGGCATCGATGACACCCGGCGTATAAGACAACCCCCAACTTTTCTGAAGATTTTCAAGGGTTAAAAAGTAGTCTTACACGCAGGAATATACAGTAACCACTTACCGACTGCCCACTGCACAGGGGCGGCCGGAAAGTGGATCCCGCAAGGACCGCCGCATGCACAGAGGCGGTCGGTCCTTGTACGGGCATGGGCGGAGCGATCGCGTCATCCGTGACGCGATCCTCCGCCGGGGATCGATAGCCGGACATTTAGCCTCCAGCTCGCCGGCCACTTAGCAGCGCCGGCGAGCGGAGGAATATACATATCAGCCAATCAATGCATATAAGGCACTTTGTTAGGTAAACAAAGTGCCGTATACATGCTTCCTCCTCGCCTCGTGGTCTCATTGTTCCAGAGACCACCAGCGAGGAGTAAGCTATTGTGAATATGCACGACACATTGCTTTTTTTGCCCACAGCCCCCCTGATCTCCCATCCCAGCCTTCAGACACCCCCCCCCCCCTTGATCACCCCAGCAGACCCCTGCCAGCACCCTTGCACCCCTCTAACCCCCCCCCCCCCCCCACCTGCCACTAACTATCGATTCTATCCCCTGCATTAGGTCCCTAACTGCCTCTAATCACCCCTTATCCCCCCCCTACCTTTAGATCACCCCCAGACCTCATCCCAGACTACCCCACTGTATACTGTATACATCTGTATACAGCTAGCCTACCCCCTGATCCCCCTCTGATCACCTGTCTATCACCTGTCCATCACCCCTCAGCAACCCCACCCATCAGAGCAGACCCTAACTGCCCCACGGGGGCAACCGATTACCTGCCCAGACCCTTAATTGCCCTCAGACCTCCCTCCTGATTACATCCCCTGCGCATTGTTTACATCTGTCCTCCCCAGCAATCACTAACTGATCTTCGATCAGTTACCCCCTGTGTCTGCCTCTCATCAGATCAGGACTCAGTCTGCCCCGTGCGGGCTCCTGATCAACCCTTCACCCCCTCAAATCGCCCTCAGACCCCCCCCCAATCATCGTCCGAGTGCATTGTATTTGACTGTGCTGTGATTGTATTCGATTGTGCTGTGATTGTATTCGATTGTGCTGCGATTGTATTTGATTGTCCCGTGATCTGCTTCGATTGTCCCGTGATTGTTTGATTGCCTCTGAGACCCCACTTCCCACCACCCCCAACCCCACCACCACCCCCACCCCCCACCACCTTCCGAGTGCATCAGATTTGCTTGTGCTGTGATTGGATTCAATTGTGCTGTAATTGTATTTGATTGTCCCGTGATCTGCTTCGATTGTCCCGTGATTGTTTGATTGCCTCTGAGACCCCACTTCCCGCCACCCCCAACGCCACCCACCCCCCACCACCTCCAACCACCACCTTCCGAGTGCATCAGATTTGCTTGTGCTGTGATTGGATTTGATTGTGCTGTAATTGTATTTGATTGTCCCGTGATCGGCTTTGATTGTCCCGTGATTATTTGATTGCCTCTGAGACCCCACTTCCCACCAACCCCCACCCCACCACCACCCCCACCCCCCAACACCTTCCGAGTGCATCAGATTTGATTGTACGGGGGTTGGATTCGATTGTGCTGTAATTGTATTTGATTGTCCCGTGATCGGCTTTGATTGTCCCGTGATTGTTTGATTGCCTCTGAGACCCCACTCGCCACCACCCCCAAACCCCCACCACCCCCAAACCCTACCACCCCAGATCATTCCCCTGTTACTATCCTAGTGATCTAAAAACAGTGATCAGTGAAAACTGACACTTTTTTAGTATCACTAGTGTTAGCAGTTAGGCCAGTTAGCTAGGCCCCTTTGTTAGGCTCAGTTAGTGCCCAGCCCACTGCACCGCATTCACCGATTAGTCGCGGATTAGCGCCATCACTGTCGCTAATCAGCATTGGTACTATATAGTATCTAGTGATCATTCCTGATCGGACAGATCTATAGCAGTACATTAGGGTCACCTTAGTGTAGGCTCCACTAAAAACGCAGTGTTTACCTGATCAGGCCTGATCGTTCGCCCGCACTTGCGTTCAGCCGCCCCACTGTAGTGACAGATTTTTTTTTCTGATCACTGCAAAAACACTGTACACTAGCTGTGGCGCTGTAAAGATCAGTTTTGATTTTTTTATCAAAACTCAGTGACCACAGCTTTCTACCTCTCAAATACTCCCTTTTGCTAGGTAGGTGCTCTTTTTTTTCTGGGTAGTCTTATAGGAAAACCCCATAAATTTAGCAGCCCACAATGGCAAGAAGGGGGATTTCCGATGAGGAGGTATACAGGTACATGGACCAGTCGGATGAGAGCGTTTGGGAAGACTCAGTCGACGAATCATCCGGGTCCGAATTTGAACCTGTGGAAAGCAGTGGTTCTCTGACCGAAAGTGATGACGAGGTTTTGGTCCTGGCTAGAGCCAGGCGTACCAGACCCCATGTCGTTAGACCGCAGGTGGCGCAGGATCCGCCTCAAGGGCAGCAGGGTGGTGCTAGCGCTGATGAGTTTTCTTGGTGAGGCAGGCACCAGCAGCGCAGCATCTCCTGGACTTAGTACCAGTACTTCCGTAGACCCTGGTGAAGTGGTGAGCGCCAGCATGGAAGTTGAAACTGGTACGGTGGCACGTGCAGTAGTACCCCTGTCGCAGCCACCAAGAAGAAGACGGGCCCATAGTACCCATAGACTCCCAGAGGTGCTGGCACATCCAGATTGGCAATCCCCTGATTCCGCCGCACCCATAGTGCCCCCTTTCACCGCCCAGTCTGGAGTCCAGGTGGCGACAGCTCATCTAGGAATGGCCCTAGACTTTTTGCAGCTGTTCATCACCCAGGTTCTCTTGGACTTAATTGTGGTTGAGACCAACCGTAAAGCCACACAATTAATCACCGAGCACCCGGAGAGCAGCTATGCCCAGCCTTTCTGGGGGAAACCAGTCCAAGTTTCCAAAATTAAAATCTTTTTGGCCCTTATCCTTCATTAATGAAACAGAATGTATTGCGGTCGTATTGGTCTGCGAACCCAGTATATCATGTTCCCTTGTACTCTGCTGCCATGTCCAGGACATGATTTGAGTCCATCCTGTGCTTCCTGCACTTCAATGACGACAAAACCTGTCATGAAAAGAACCACCCTGCTTATGACCGGCTCCACAAAATTCGGCCCCTCATAGACCACCTGTCATCAACATTTGCAGATGCTTTATACCCCTGAACAGAATATCTGCGTAGACGAGTCCCTCTTACACTTTACCGGGCGCCTTGGCATCAAACAGTACATCCCAAGCAAGCGCGCCCGGTATAGGGTGAAACTGTATCAGCTCTGTGAAAGGGCCACAGGCTATACATGTCGTTTTAGGGTCTATGAGGGAAAAGACTCCAAATTGGAGCCGGTCGGATGCCCTGACTACCTGGGGAGCAGTGGAAAGGTTGTGTGGGACTTGGTGTCACCCTTGTTCCAGAAGGGGTACCATCTTTATGTTGACAACTATTACACAAGTGTGGCCCTCTATCAGCACTTAAAGTTAGAAGGAATCCGATGCTGTGGCACTGCGCGGCCTAGTCGCCAGGGCTTCCCCCAACGGCTCGTTACCACCAGATTTGAACGGGGGCAGAGGGCCGCCTTGCGTACTGACGACCTGCTCGCGGTGAAATGGAGGGACAAGAGGGACGTTTACTTTCTGTCCACCATTCACACAGACACGACAGTCCAAATTCAACGGGCAACTGAGGTCATTGAAAAGCCCCTTGTCGTCCACGAATATAATGTCAACATGGGAGGGGTGGACTTCAATGACCAGAGGTTAGCGCCCTATTTCATTTCCCGGAAAACAAGACGCTGGTATAAGAAAGTGTCTTTTTATCTGATTCAATTGGCAGTTTACAACAGCTTTGTTCTCTACAGTAAGGCTGGGAGAACTGGATCTTTCCTTCAATTTCAGGAACAGATCGTCCTGGACCTCCTGTATCCAGGAGGTGCCAGCCCCCCCCCCCCCCCCCCCCCAGATGCAACTAGCCAACTGCATGGAAGGCATTACGCCTATCAGCTTCCAAGTACCCCAGGTCAACGCATCCGAAGAAAACGTTGTCATGTCTGCAGCAGTGCTAGAAGAAGGACTGACACCAGTTTTTATTGTCCCAAATGTCCTGACCAGCCTGGCCTATGCATAGGGGAGTGTTTTGAGAGGTACAACGAGCAGGTACACTATTAGAACCTAGGGAACTCCAGACACAGGAGTAGGCACACACTTAGTGGTATTTCGCACATTGTCCCAGGGGGAGGAGAGGTAAGTTTGAAAACCAAACAAACAGGTAAGCATAAAAGTCGGAAGAAGGATTGGTTTCCATGCTTGATATTGCTGATCTGTGCTGGGTTGGCGATATAAGACGGCATGTTTGAATTTCCCTTGAGTGTGGACACCCCCGGTTTATATGTGATTTACTTTGGGCCTATGATGATGCTTTAATGCCACACAGAGTCATCTCTATTGGCAGGCATATTGCTGTATACTACAGGCCTAATGCTGTATACTAAAGTTCTGAGGCCCAGTCACATAAGTTGGTGGCTCACCCTGAGTGCAGGGTGGCACGGGGTGTCTCTCTCCTGAGGTTATCACTGCCATTGATGTGGAGGAAGATCTGCCATTGATGTGGAGCAAGGTATGTTTGCCGTTCATTTTTCCTTTCAGCCCAGAGTGCATTACCCGTATACCCAATATAAGGAGTATAGTAGAAACTCCTAATACTGGCCATACATGTAATGATTGCAGAGACCCTAAAATGCCAGGACAGACTCCACAAATGACCCCATTTTGGAAAGAGGACACCCTAAAGTATTCTGTGAGGTGCATGGTGAGTTCATAGAAGATTTTAATTTCTGTCACAAGTTAGCAGAATTTTTTATTTTTTTTTTTATTTTTTTTTACAAAGTGTCATTTTTCGTTAACTTGTGACAAAAAATAAAATTTTCAATGACCTCACCATACCCCTCATGGAATACCTCGTTGTGGATTCTCTCCAAAATGGGGTAATTTGTGGGGTTTGTTAACTGTCCTGGCAAGTGGGCGGTGTGCTAAATTTTGACCACCCCTGTAAAGCCTAAAGGTACTTATTGGACTCTGGGCCCCTTAGCGCAGTTAGGGTGCAAAAAAGTGCCACACGTGGTATCGCCGTACTCAGGAGAAGTGGTATAATGTATTTTGAGGTGTATTTTTACATATACTTATGCTGGGTGGGAGAAATACCTCTGTAAATAACAATATTTTGATTTTTTTACACACAGTTGTCCATTTACAGAGATATTTCTCCCACCCAGCATGGGTATGTGTAAAAATACACCCCAAAACACATTGTACTACTTCTCCCGAGTACGGCGATACCACATGTGTGGCACTTTTTTGCACCCTAACTGCGCTAAGGGGCCCAGAGTCCAATGAGTACCTTTAGGATTTCAATGGTCATTTTGCTGCATTTGGTTTCCAGACTACTCCTCACGGTTTAGGGCCCCTAAAATGCCAGGGCAGTATAGGAACCCCACAAATGACCCCATTTTAGAAAGAAGACATACCAAGGTACTCTGTTAGGAGTATGGTGAGTTCATAGCAGATTTTATTTTTTGTTACAAGTTAGCGGAAATTGATTTGTATTGTTTTTTTTTCAAAAAGTGTCACTTTCCGCTAACTTGTGACAAAAAATAAAATCTTCTATGAACTCACCATAGTCCTAACAGAATACCTTGGGGTGTCTTCTTTCTAAAATGGGGTCATTTGTGGGGTTCCTATACTGCCCTGGCATTTTAGGGGCCCTAAACCGTGAGGAGTAGTCTGGAAATCAAATGCCGCAAAATGACCTGTGAAATCCTAAAGGTACTCATTGGACTCTGGGCCCCTTAGCACAGTTAGGGTGCAAAAAAGTGCCACACGTGGTATCGCCGTACTCGAGAGAAGTAGTATAATGTGTTTTGGGGTGTATTTTTACACATACCCATGCTGGGTGGGAGAAATGTCTCTGTAAATGGACAATTGTGTGTAAAAAAAATCAAAATATTGTCATTTACAGAGGTATTTCTCCCACCCAGCATGGGTATGTGTAAAAATACACCCCAAAACACATTATACTACTTCTCCTGAGTACGGCAATACCACATGTGTGACCCCTTTTTGCAGCCTAGGTGCACTAAGGGGCCCAACGTCCAATGAGCACCTTTAGGCTTTACAGGGGTGCTTACAATTTAGCACCCCCCAAAATGCCAGGACAGTGAATACACCCCACAAATGACCCCATTTTGGAAAGTAGACACTTCAAGGTATTCAGAGAGGGCTATGGTGAGTCCGTGGCAGATTTCATTTTTTTTGTCACAAGTTAGCAGAAATTGAATTTTTTATTTTTTATTTTTTTTTGTCTCAAAGTGTCATTTTCCGCTAACTTGTGACAAAAAATACAATCTTCTATGAACTCACCATGCCTCTCAGTGAATACTTTGGGATGTCTTCTTTCCAAAATGGGGTAATTTGGGGGGTATTTATACTATCCTGGAATTTTAGCACCTCATGAAACATGACAGGTGGGCAGAAAAGTCAGAGATGCTGGAAAATGGGAAAATTCACTTTTGGCACCATAGTTTGTAAACGCTATAACTTTTACCCAATCCAATAAATATACACTGAATGGTTTTTTTTTTTATCAAAAATATGTTTGTCCACATTTTTCGTGCTGCATGTATACAGAAATTTTACTTTATTTGAAAAATGTCAGCACAGAAAGTTAAAAAAATCATTTTTTTGCCAAAATTCATGTCTTTTTTAATGAATATAATAAAAACTAAAACTCGCAGCAGCAATCAAATAGCAGCAAAAGAAAGCTGTATTAGTGACAAGAAAAGGAGGTAAAATTCCTTTAGGTGGTAGGTTGTATGACCGAGCAATAAATCGTGAAAGCTGCAGTGGTCTGAATGGAGAAAAAGGCTCTGGTCCTTAAGGGGCGAAAAGACTGTGGTCCTCAAGTGGTTAAGAGATGGGGGGGGGGGGGGGGGGTTTGAGGGGAGATATAGCATGAGAAGGGAGGAGAGGAATGGAGAGTGATAGGGAATGGGTAAGAGGCATGGGTATTGGTAACAGAAGCCAGCATCAATCACAGACCTGACTGACACACAGCTCAGTTACTCCCCCTTGTGCTCTCCTTTCACCCAGGAACCCCAGCTCTGGCTTATTAAAACGCTGCAGTTGCTCCTGTTATCTACCTAACAATCCCCACACAATCATGCAGCAGCAAGAGAGGGGGGGGGAGAAAGAGGGAGATCCCAGCTGGACACTGACTCCAGAGGGGGTGAGTGTATCTGCACCCACATGTAGCAGCAGCATTGGGGAAAGTGATCCAGCTGCAGTGTGTGCTGAACTGAGCAGAATCTCTGCATGTACTGCTCTGACTTCTCTCCCTTCCTCACCCCCCTTTCTCCGCACAGCTACCTGTCCTGTGGAGTCTGTCTGCCTCCTTCTTAAACTTCCCGAGTCCAGGTCCGTTGTCTGTATAGTGCTCAGCCCCGCCCCTCAGTGTCACAGAGGAGAGGAGGGGAGGGGTGCTCTGTTCTGTGCAATGCACGCGGGAGAGACTAGGGACAGCAGCACGCAGCAGCCAGCTGATTGATTACAGGGACAACAGCTGTTCTACTGCCAGTGTGCGACATCCGCCCCAGCTCTCCTGCCTCTCACCAGGCGCCTGCCAGCACTGTGCAGGGTAAACACAGCAACACAGCAAGGGTGGTGGGCAGCCAGCCAGGCACAACACAGCCCTGCTCCTGGCGCCCCTCCCACACTGCAGTGAGCTCCGCCCCGAGGCTCCAGCCTCTTGAGGCTCTGTGTCGGCCCGGCTCTGGGTCACCTCTATTGCCTTTTTCCAAGCAAAATAATCCCACTTTGTCTAACCTTTCTTTGTGAGATCTTCCATCCCTCTGATTAATTTAGTTGCCCATCTTTGTACCAGTGCTAGAAGGTCAATGTCATTTATATAGTGTGGTGCCCAAAACTGTATCCCATACTCCAGATGTGGCCTCACAAGTGATTTATATACGGGAGCAGTATACTAGCATCTCAAGATTTTATTTCCCATTTTATGCATCCCAGAATTTTATTTGCATTGTATATTATTACATAACTTGTTATCAACCAGTATTCCAAAGTCCTTTTCCAAGTCTGATGTTCCCAGCTGTATGCCATTTATTTTAAATGGTGCTCTACCATTGGTTTGTGGCTTTACATTTATCAATATTACATTTCATCTATCCTTCTCTTCTCTGGTCACCTCTTCTTCTTCTCTGGAAACCTCTTCTAACTCCAGTTTACAAGACTTCTCTTGATCCTCTCCCCTCCTCTGTAACACTCTCCCTCAACACATCTGCCACTCACCCACACTTACTCTTTTTAGATGCAATCTGAAAACTCAGCTCCCCAGGCAAGCATACTCTCCCTAGGACACTTCAGCCACTGACCATAATTTCTACCATCTCATATACACCTTCCCTTTGCCTACTGTTCTATCCCTTATACCTTTGGACTGTAAGGCCTTTTGGTCAGGGCTCTCTTCCCCTTTTGTCTCACAATTCTGTTTAATGTGTGTGCATATCTCCCACCCCTGTGTAAAATCTTTAGTTGATTGGTTCACTGCTTCAGTGGTAATCCACCATTGTCTTGTATTAACTATTGTATTGTTTATTTTGTGTTGTTACTCCTTGTATGCTGTTGTACAGAGCCACAGAAGATGCAGGTGCACCTATTCAATTTCTCATTAATGCAGTTATCTAATCAACCAATCACATGGTAGTTGCTTCAATGCATTTAAGGGTGTGGTCCTGGTCAAGACAATCTCCTCAACTCCAAACTGAATGTCAGAATGGGAAAGAAAGGTGATTTAAGCAATTGTGAGCGTGGCATGGTTGTTGGTGCCAGATGGGCTGGTCTGAGTATTTCACAATCCTCTCAGTTACTGGGATTTTAACGCACAACCATTTCTAGAGTTTACAAAGAATGGTGTGAAAAGTTAAAAACATCCAGTTTGCGGCAGTCCTGTGGACGAAAATGCCTTGTTGATGCTAGAGGTCAGAGGAGAATGGGTCGACTGATTCAAGCTGATAGAAGAGCAACGTTGACTGAAATAACCACTCGTTACAACCGAGGTATGCAGCAAAGCATTTGTGAAGCCACAACACGCACAACCTTGAGGCGGATGGGCTACAACAGCAGAAGACCCCACCGGGTACTACTCAACTACAAATAGGAAAAAGAGGCTAAAATTTGCACGAGCTCTCCAAAATTGGACAGTTGAAGACAGGAAAAATGTTGCCTGGTCTGATGTGTCTCGATAGAGTCAGAATTTGGCATAAACAGAATGACAACATGGATCCATCATGCCTTGTTACCACTGTGCATGCTGGTGATGGTGGTGGTGTAATGGTGTGGGGGATGTTTTCTTGGCACACTTTAGGCCCCTTAGTGCCAATTTGGCATAGTTTAAATGCCACGGGCTACCTGAGCATTGTTTCTGACCATGTCCATCCCTTCATGACCACCACGTACCCATCCTCTAATGGCTACTTCCAGCACGATAATGCACCATGTCACAAAGCTCAAATCATTTCAAATTGGTTTCTTGAACATGACAATGAGTTGAATGTACTAAAATGGCCTTCACAGTCACCAGATCTCAATCCAATAGAGCATCTTTGGGATGTGATGGAACGGGAGCTTCGTGCCCTGGATGTGCATCCCACAAATCTCCATCAACTGCAAGATGCTATCCTATCCATATAGGCCAACATTTCTAAAGAATGCTTTCATCACCTTGTTGAATCAATGCCACATAGAATTAAGGCAGTTCTGAAGGGGAAAGGGGGTCAAACACCGTATTAGTATGGTGTTCCTAATAATCCTTTAGGTGAGTGTAAATCAATAATGATAATAATCTCTCCTTCTTAATGTCCTTAATCTCCTTCTTAATTCTGCATAATTTTGTGCAAAGATGGCAACATTACTCTGTATTCCCTCTACTAAATCATTAATAAATACATTGAAAAAAAATGGACCAAGTACTGACCCCTTTGATACCCCACTGCTAACAGTTTCCCATTTTGAGTATGTTCTGTTTACCACCACTCTTTGCCTTCTATCCCTTAGCCAGTTCTCTATCCACATACACACATTTTCATCTAGTTCCTGTATACTCGGCTTCTGTAGCAAGCTATTGTGGGGAACAGTGTCAAAAGCCTTTGTCCAAGTATACTAAATCTGTTTGCTTTACTAAAATCTAAATTTTCATTCACCACTTCATAAAAAACCGAGCATGCTTGTGAGACAGGACATGTCTTTAGTAAAAACATGCTGTCGAACTAAAATAAGATTATGTGCAACTTAATTTTGTATAGCATAATTTGCACACAACTGATGTTAAGCTTACTGGTCTGTAGTTTCCTGGTTCTGGTGTTTTTCCCTTCATTATTAAGGGCAAAAGAACAGCTATATGCCAGTCATAAGGAACTACTCACTAGAAATAGAATCACAGAAAATAAGATAAAGTGGCTTATCGATAACTGAACTCAACTCCTTTAATACCCAGGAGTGGATACCATCTGAGCCAGGTGCCTTGTCTATCTTGATCTTCTTTAAACATGCCTGCACACCTTCCTGCATTAGGCAATTCATGCTGAATGAGGTAGAGTGGGAACAACACACTCTTAGGCTTCTTGCACACAGGGACGTTACAGGCGCACGTTAGTGCAGCCTGTAACGCTCCCCCAACGCACAGCAATGTAACACAAGTGGGCTGTTCACACTACCCACGTTGCGTTACATTGTAACGCAGCCAAGTGCTGCATGCTGTGCGTTCTACGCTGCTAAGCCGCGTTAGACTATTTGCACATGCTCAGTCATGTTGGGGAGGAGGGGAGAGCGGCCGGGCACATGGCTAATTAATATTCACTGCACTCAGTGACGTGCAGTGTTTACTTCCTGGAGTGGCCGCTCTGTGCGGCGATTGGCCGGGCGGGACCACGTGATGCCGCATGCGTCCAAGAGTACGCATCACGGCATCACGGATGCCAGAGTGAGCTGCACAACGCGGCCCACTCCAACGTCCACACCAGAGAGCACCAGGCGTTGCGTTAGGGGCACGTTATGTGCCCTATAACGTCCCCTAAACACAACGCCCTGGTGTGTAACTAGCCTTAAAGTGAACCTGAGATGAAAATAAACTGAGATAAACAATTGGATCTTTAGATAACTTTAGATATCTCAAGGTTTTATTTTATATATAAACATTTACAAAGCAGATTTTGTGTCTTATAGTCTCTGCTCAATTGCAGTGCCTAAAGAGCCCCAGAGTGAACTATTGACCATTTTATCTTTTCCCATCACAGTAAAAAGCACAGGTATCTGCTTAAAGGGAACCAGAGACGCCGGCCATAGAGAAAGAAAAAAGGTTTCATACATACCTGGGGCTTCTTCCAGCCCCATAAACCTGGATCGCTCCCACGCCGCCATCTTCCGCTTCCTGGATCGGCCGGTACTGGGTCCCGTCACTTCTGGCGGATGCGGCCAATTGTCCGCATGATCAGGGGCATCCTACATATCCTTACGCGTGCGGCTGCGCAGTATGCAGCCGCACGCGTAAGGGTATGTCGGGAGCCTCTGTGATGCGGACAATTGGCCACGTGCTGCCACCGACTGGCTGACTGGCCGAAACTACGGGACCCGGAACTGGCTGATACAGGAAGCGGAGGACTGCGGCGTGGGAGCAATCCGTGCGTATGGGGCTGGAGGAAGCCCCAGGTATGTATAACTTCTTTTTGCTGGCATCTCTGGTTCCCTTTAAGAAAATGTTTTATAGCTGTAATTTGTTATCGGTCATCCGACTGCGGGACGTGTGATGTGAAAATTCTGGAGGGGGAAAAATTAAAAAAAAAAGTTTTCTGCATTTACACCAACATTTCCCCCATAAATTGACTATAAAACAAAATCGTTTTGGGAGAAAAATATTACCCAAAGAAAGCCTAGATTGTACTGAAAAAAAACAAGATATGTATCACTAAGATGGCATAGATAATTAAAACGTTACTGCTGTATCAAAACAACACAACTAAAGTGTCAAAAATGTCAGGAACTTTAAGTTGCAAAAACCGTGAAACGCGACAGGTTTAAATAAGAAAAAGATTGTCCATCTTTAAAGATTATGGGTAAGGAAGTAAGCCCAAATTCAATTTAGATAAAATAAATGTATTATTGTTTACTGAAAAACTTCTTTAGCACATTCAAAACAGTGAAAACCGTTTAAATCTCCCCTTAACCTGAATGTAATCAGGACTCCCACCACAATGCTGCTAGCAACCTTTAAAATACAACCATATTAATTGGGGATACAGTGTAATACAATTTATGACCAAAGTCCTGTGTCAATCTGGAAAACCGTATGGAAAAAATCACAAAGTTCTAATGCAGTGCCAATACAAAAGTTGTCTAGTGCTTAAATATGTTGAAGACCTTGAACAAATGCAATATACAGTGCTGCCCAAAATTATTCATACCCCTTGCAAATTTTAACTTAAATTTACTTTTATTCACTTTTTACTTTTATTCAACCGTGGTACTGTTTAGAATGATACGATTCCCAGGTCCATTGGCTGAAAAACAACAACCCCAAAGCATTAGGTTCCCACCACCATGTTTGACAGTGGGGATGGTGTTCCTTGGGTTAAAGGCTTCTCCTTTTTTACGCCAAATGAAGGAAACATCATTGTGACCAAACCATTCAATTCTTGTTTCACAGAAGCCCAGAAGTCTTCTTCTTTGTCCAAGAAAACATTTGCTAAGGTCAAGCAAGCTTTTGTTTGCCTTATCTGGAGAAGTGGTGTCCTCCTTGGTCTGCATCAGTGGAACCCAGCAGTGTGCAGTGTCAAGTGGATTGTCTGCCTTGAGACATTGCCACCAGCAGAGCCCAGATGCACTAGGATGGCCTTGGCGGTGATCCTTGGATTCTTTATCACCTCTCTCACTATCCTCCTGGCCGTCTTGTATTTTTTAATAATACTTTGCACTGTAGCCACTGGAACTGGAAAACATTTAGAAATGGCCTTGTAGCCCTTTCCTGATTTGTGAGCAGCCACAATGCACAGCTGCAGGTCCTCATTGAGCTCCTTTGTCTTGGCCATGACTGTCCACAAACCAACTGCAGAGAGCTACTGTTTTTCACCTGCTCAGTTGATTAAAACAGCTGTTTCCAATCAATCAGGGTAATTCGGATGTTTTAGAACAGCTTGGACTAGTTGGAATGGTATAGAACTTTGGATTTTCCCACAGACTGTGACTTGCTTAATGTAAATAAAAACTGAGGAAAAAAATGACTTGCTGGTTGAATAAAAGTAACTTTAAGTCAAAATTTGCCAGGGGTATGAATAATTGTGGGTAGCACTGTACACCTGAAATTCACATTCCGGTGCAAAGTATGTAGTAAACACCTGAGATGAGCTTTCCTGTGCAATAGATGATGCCAATAAAGTGCCAATAGCTGAGTAAAGTGCTGCTGCAATGAAGAAGGAAAAGCAAGGTGAAGTGAACTGCTCACTAATAGAGAAGACCAGCACCAAGGGGGAAAACAGCACTACGTGCTCGCTTCTGCCTGACTTCTGAGGTGGAGGCTAAGGAAGAATGGACTGGGAGAGGTTTTAATTGGTCCAGCGGGGTCATGTGGTTAGGGTAACTGTTCGTGGCCACACACAACATTTGGCTTCCGTGCACTCCACTGAGCAGACATAGTTCTATGAGACAGGAGCATTGCATAGAATATGAAAAAATGTAATGGCCCCTGCTGCTAGGATAGTGTAAAGATGAATGAAAGAGTATTCCACAGAAAGGAAAAAAGGACACTAGAGTTAAGAATAAAAAGAACACATTAACAATTATAAATCACAATGTATACCAAGATGGCGCCGGACTCGGACGCCATGGCTACAGGGCTCCGGCCTTTTTTGATTCTTTATATGTAATTTCTATCTCCACTCACCTCTGAGCTCTATTTTCTTGCTGAGGCAGGAGGCGGAGGACATGGGAACTGCTGGTCTTGTTCTGCGCCAGCCACAGACTGTGGTCTGCAGGTCGGAGAGGGATCAGCTGTTCGGGGCCACGTGCAGTGAGCAGGCATGGAGAGGCAGCACGGAGATCAGCTGATCGGCCACCGCTGCCTTCAGACCATCAGCGTCTCCGTCTGTGCTGATCCCATCATGGGACCGCAGCCATCCAGGACGGCTCCCAGTGGAGAAGCCCCCTTCGGGTTGATAGAAGCTGCCGCAGAATGTTGCACGGAGGAGTCCATAGCAGTTTTCCTGCCCCGCTCACAGTGGCCTGTAGCCGCCGCCATGGAGACCCGGACGCCACAAGGAGGGAACTCACAGCTGTTCCCCCACCACTCACAGCCTGCAGCTGCTGTCAGAGGATCCAGGTCACCATACGGAGGAAGTCACAGCTGGTCCTCCGCTGCTGCTCCAAGCCTCTCTCTGCACACGGGTCACGCTATGGCATCCACCAAGGCTGGAGGATCCTTTTACTCTGCGGCTGCCATCACAGAACCACTCGGGGCCCTCCAATGCACACTACTGTTCACCCTGCCCCCCTGTCCTGCCTTCTCACGTCCACTGAGAGTCATGGCCGCAGCTGATACACATAGTAGCCCTTGATCCCCATGTACAGGCCTGACCACCACTGCTTCTTGCTGGGCCCACCACGTGGAAGAGATCCCCAGGCTAAGCTCCAGAGAGGGTCTCCATCAGCTGCAGCCTCCAGCCTGCTCGGCCACGGCTGAGGACAGTGTCAGCCTGCACCACCACCCAGCCCTGAAGTTCAGCTGCCCACCTTTCTACATCGGGGAATCGGACCACAGGGATGGACATTTTTCGGACTGATTGTCGGACCCAGGGGTGGGTTTAATATGCTGCCCTAAAAGGACTCTGCCTCTGTCTCTCTCCTCTTGCCTTGGTTCTTTCTCTACTTTCCTCAGTCTCTCTTATCTATCCCTTCACTCTTTCTCTCTCCTTCTCTACCCACTCTTCTCCAGGACACACTGCGGGGCATCTGGAGCTGCTGTGGAGCGAGCGAGCGCCGTCGATAATTGGCAGGCAGCTCCCCTCACACAGCACTCCAGACCCCCCCCCCCCCCCCCACGCATCCGTCACTATAGCTATGTGCTGAATGTATATATAGGTATATGCTTACTTTGTACTACTGTACCTGACTGTATGTGTTGGTTTGCATGTATGTGTTTGTACCATCTCCGACCCTGTATGTGCCAAAAATAATTCCGGGTACAACCCCCATTGTACTTGGCGAAATAAATATGATTCTGATTCTGATTCAATGTTACCTAAGCAACAGTAAGATAAGTATGCAACCAAGAAAAAGCAAGTACTTCCTACGTGCCATCTTGTGGTCAAACAATATTACTACAATATCTAATGAGAAAAGTCTCGTGGTGGCAGGGTGTGAAACCCGCAACAGACAACATTTATTCCAAAGCAAAAATTTGCTGTGAACTGATCTTGAAGGGAGAATTCCACCCTACAGTTAAAGCAATTGAGGTTCTCAATTCTGTAAAATAAACAAAAAAGAGAAATGTAAATAACCCCATAGATACAGCAATAATTATCTATTCCAATGTTGAAGCTATGGAATACCCTGCTAATAGCCGTGATCAAAAAATTGTGCGACATGCATGACCCCGAAGTGGTAGTCTACTCACCCCAAGCGACCATTCAAGGTATAAAGGAGTGCACAGATAGATAATCCCCAGAGTGACAGCTTGCTTACCTCAAGCGACCACTCAGGGTATAAAGGACACAAATAGATAATGAGAGTAGCAAAGTTAAGCCCGTCCTTGAAAGAGTGAATGTGTGGTAGAATGAAAAAAATTGATGTACCACCAAAAGACTGTGTAAATAGTCAGGGCCCGTTTCCACTTGCGCAGTTTCAGCGCAGAATCCGCAGTTTTTCCCCGCAGGCAAATCGCGCGTGGAAACTCTGCCATAGGGATCAATAGCGCCGCTGGCCGAATCGCTTGCGCTAGCGATTCGGCCGGCATCTCCATCCGAAATGGTGCGGGAGGCTGCGAATCTGGGATTCGTCTGCGTCCCCGCAGACCCAGAAGTGCCGCCACACGTCTTGCAGACGCGTCCGGCTCAAATGGAAATGGGCCCTCAAGAGAGTGTTACAAATTAAAGGAATCCTACTTAGGCCCAGTGCACACCAAAAACCTCTAGCAGATCTGCAAAACGCTAGAGGTCTTTGAAACAGATTTCAGAGCGATTCTAGGCATGTTAAGAGACGTTTTCTAAACATGCCTAGCGTTTTTTGGAGCGTTGTTGTGTAGCAGATTACAAATATTGTTACAGTAAAGCTGACTGAACAGCTTCTGCAACAAAAACGCCTGGAAAAATGCTCTGATCTACCATTTTTCAGAGCTGTTTTCCACTTTCCTATACTTTAACATTGAGGCAGAAATGCCTCAGAAATCTAGAAAATGCTGCAGCCCCCGAGTTTGCGTTTGTGGAAAAAATTAGCCGCTCTGGTGTGCACCATCCCATTCACTTTCATTAGCCAAGAGGTTTTCCACCTGCAAGCATTTTAAAAAAAGCTTCAGAACCGCTCTGGTGTGCACCAACCCTTACTTAGATTCCCTGAAAGGCAAAGAATGCAAGCAAAAAGTGAGGTGGGAGGGGAGAAGAGAGAAAAGGAAGGACCGTACATACATCGGTCCTGATGAATGCGATGTTAGCTTACCAGATTCTTCTTATGTCCAGATATGCAATGTTCAAAAGAGGACTACTGTAGTACCGATAAATACAAAAGAATATAAAATATAGACTAACATTTATGATCCCAAAAAGCAACCAAAATTAAAATCTTAAGGTTGTCTGGTTCTTAGTCTGTTAATGCATCTAAGCTCATTCTTTCACTGTGATATCTCCACCCCTCTTTCCCTGCACAACTTTTTCAATGCCCAGAAAAGACAAATCCTGAGGCCCCGTTCACACTGCACGTGTTTCCAGCAGCGTTTTGGAAACATGTGCGGGAGGCCGACACGCACGACATCAGACAGTGCATAGAGTGCACTGTCTGATGTTCACACTGCATGCGTTCCGGACCTGTACGGTCCGGGAACGCATGCTGCACGCATTTTTTGTAAAAACGCGTGGCTGTCCCATTCACTTTTCAGTGATGGGATCAGCCACGCAACGCACACAAATGCGGATGGCGTGCGTTCATATGCGTTGCGTTCCGCACGCATGGCCATCCGCGTTTGTGATGTGAACGGAGCTTTAAAGATCCACCATGGAAAGTCAGGGCTTTTTCTACCACTGACATGAAAATTTCTTTTTAAATCTCGCTCAGCCAAATGTATCGTTGATGCATGTTTCTAAAGCCTCGTCTTAAGTTGGTTTTTGGTCTGCCCCACATACTGTTTGCTACATGGGCATTCCAACATGTAGATGACCCCACTCATCTGGTAGTTAATAAACTGCCTGATGTAAAAGTTTCTTTCTGCAACAATACTTTTAAAAGGCTTTGTAGTTTTCATCCATGGGCAAACAGAGCATCAGGGCCGTTTCTTGCCCGTTCAGCCGGTTCTGCTAAACGGGGCGCCGATGAGTGACAGATTGGGGGGCGCCAGGCAGAAGGATGTGACGTCACGTCACTGCTAGGAGCCGGTGACGCGCGGACGCAGTGCAGCGAGAGGCAGGAGGAGCTGTGCACCAACGCGATCACCGGCTTCCTAGATCCTTCTGGACGCTCCTGCATGTTGACGTCACGTGACAGGAGCGGCCGCGCAATAACATCGATCCTGTCACGGACGTTTCCTCCTACTGTGCAGCAGCAGAGTGCGGCGGAGCCCAGCCCCAGAAGTTGGAGTCTTTTTGGCCAGTCGGACTCGGGCTCCTAGCTGCCACTACTGCTAGTGTGTGCCTTGGCCCTGGCCCTTGATGCCGCTGCCCGCTAGCACCTCCGTGGTCCCTGCACAGCATCTCCCCCATTTGTAGTTGCCCACTATTCCAGGTCTATCCATGTTTTGTACAACATGACTTTTACTCAGGGTTTTCAAAGTAGGAGCTCTGCGGGCTGTCAGACTTGCATGAGGAGTAATGCAGTGTTTGATTGTCATATCATTCAATAAGACTAGCCAGTGTTTTTGTAGAATTCCATAGATAGGACGCCAGGTCGTGGTGATTTTTTTTTTCCTTTTTGAGCCTCTCAATCAGCAGACTTTCTTTTTTAATTTGGCTTAGGCTCTTTTTAGTGCCTTCTCCACACATCGTCTAGGATATCCCCTATAATTAGATCTCCATTTGAGGTCCAAGCATTCCTGATCAAATGATTCCGGAGTGGAACTATTTCATTTTAATTTTATAAATTGTCCTGTTGGAATATTCATTTTGAGACTTTTAGTGTGGTATGAACCAAAATCCAACAAACTGTTTACAGAGGTTGGCTTCCGAAAAATTGTAGTGTGCATGTGTATGGATTTTCAAATTCATGAATTCTACTGTCTTTTTAGATTTATTATACGTTAGCTTTATGTTTAGCTTGTTGTTTAATGTTCCTAAATATTCCCCACATCTCCTGTGGTCCCTGGCATAATATGAGCAGGTCATCGATGAAGCGGTACCACCCCAAAATGTACTCCATTGAAGACACCCACACGACCTCACTTTCCCACCACCCACGGAATAAATTTATATAACGCTAGCATCTTCCCTGGCACTGTACAATAACGTACAAGGTATAATAATACAAAATAAATAATACAACAGTTGATACAAGACAGTGATGTGGATTACCACTGATACAGCGAACAAATCAACTACAGATTTTTACACCGACGTGGGAGATAAGCACACACATTATACAGCATTGAGAAACAAAAGGGGAAGAGAGCCCTGACCAAAAGGCCTTAGGCCCCATTCACACTAGAATGAGGTGCTTTTGAAAGCGCTAGTGCTATGATATCCTATGGGCCCGTTCTCACTTGGGCGATTTGCGTTAATCGCCGGCGATCAAAACAATCACTACCGCAAAACATTACCGCCGGCATTTTGCGCTTTCAAGTGTAAATGGGGCCTTACAGTCTAAAGGTTTAAGAGATAGGACAGTAGGTAAAGGGAACCTGTGTATGAGGTGGTAGAAATGGTGGTCAGTGGGCCAAGAGTCCTAAGTAGGAGAATATGCTTGCCTGAAGAGGGGAATTTTCAGATTGCGCTTAAAAAGAGTAAGTGTGGGTGACTGGCGAGCGTGTTGAGGGAGAGTGTTCCAGAATTGGGGAGAAGATGGAGAGAAGTCTTGTTGTAAGCTGGAATGTGTATGGGTGACCAGAGAGGAAGACAGGAGAATATTGTTAATAGAGCGGAGATTGCATGTAGGATGGTATCTGAAAATAAGTTTATTTAGAGAGGAAAAAATTATTTGTCAAAATGAATTCCAAAAGATTCAAAATCAACGCTCCACATTTCCAAGAAGTATTCTACTGTCTGTAATCCCTGTTGATGATCAATGTAATGTGAAGACATATTAGATATTTGAGCTTCATGATGATTCAATTTTGCCTGCTTGTCTAATATATGACGTGGTATTTGCAGCCATTCGAGTACTTACTTTAGTTGTGCATGCATTTATGATTTTATTTTTTGCTTTCACATGTCATTTATGTCTTTAATAGGTTTACCATTTGTTACTGCTCCTAACAAATTTGAAGCTCTTGCTGCCCATGATGCATTGGTTGAATTGAGTGGGGCTTTAAACACTGTTGCCTGTAGCTTAATGAAAATTGCCAATGATATTCGATTTCTTGGGTCTGGACCACGGTCAGGACTTGGAGAATTAATCTTACCTGAAAATGAACCTGGAAGCAGCATTATGCCAGGTAAAGCATTGTTGTTCCACTGTTAAAGCCCCTAGGAATTTTGTGAAAATAAATATTTTATAATGCTTTCATGTTCCCAACAATGATGTCCTATCACATACTTTGAAAAACACCCCTTTTGTGGTCACCACGCTGTAGTCAGTTTTATGAGTGTAAAAACAAATAAAGCAAGAGAATGCCTCACTAACTGTAAGGCCATGCGCCTGTGACAAACACCTGCCAATCCTGTCGTACTATGCCACAGTTGCCATACAGGTCTCATCTGCAAGAGACTTCTGTAGGCGAATCCACTGTGAGCAGTGGAGCAGTAAATGTATAAGATTGGTTGGTGTGCCTATACATTATACAATCTTGATTGTATGTACAAACAGTAAAATAAAGATATTGATTTTGCAATGGAAATTGAGGTAATATGCTGCCTCTGCTCTCTTGATTGACAAGTTAGAGAGACCTCGATTATTATTCTTAAAAGGAGGAAAATGGTTAATTGCAACCAAACTAGCCATATTGACAATTTAGATAAGAAGACAGTGCAGTAGTGTCTCTCTTTTTTTGAGGACAGAGAGTTCTAGCATAGATCAGAATAATCAGGTAACAAGGTCAAAACTGGAATGATTAAATCGCTAGTTTTATTATTAACTGTATACAAAAATATATACATTGAAGCTGGCAAATAAAGATATCTGGCAGTAGAACAGATTGGCTGGAGAGAATGAGTTGGGGATGAGAAAAGAGTAGAATGTCTAAAAGTTCAAAATACCATGTTGGAGTCCAGTAAGCAATAATCTTTGCACTGAAATAATCCAAAGTATTGCGCTTTGGCCAGTGTCCTGGCGGCCTGTCGATTGATGGAATTCGACAACAGAGGAGGATGAACAAGGACCATGGACCTGAGTGGGTCGCCGTGTTTTAACCCACTATGTAGCTGAGAGTGGCTATGATGTGCCAAAGTCCAGCCCTGTGCATCTGGAACAGGGACAGAGCTTGACCCAGAGAGAGAAAATCTGGCAGAATTCCTGCCTTGCGAGTCTCTCCATGCCCATTGGTCACATAAAGAAATAGATTGCATATCTACATTCAGTAAATCCTTACAAACCCACAGAAATGACCATGAAACAGCAAAGTATGCCTTTGCATTTACATCCCAGGGTGTCGGTGTCCCATTTACCCACAAATTTCCTGGAATAGGCATCAGAATAACTAAAATGGAATAAAACTCTGACATAACATTCAATAAAAATGTGTTTTCCTACTTTTTATTACCCATACAGTTACCATATTTGCTTCTGAGCACAAGTAATGTTGTCCATTTACAAATTACAAGTTCCCAAAGTACAGTTTATCTACCTTGAAAGCTGCCATTCTATTTTATTCATAGCTGCTGTAGTTATATATTAACCACTAAAGGACCACAGGTTTAACACCCCCCCCCCCCCCCCTCCCTTCCCCCCAGTGACCAGGACATGTGTTACAATTCAGCAATCTTAATAGTTTATTGCTCAGTCATGCAACTTACCACCCAAATGAATTTTACCTCCTTAAATTGTCACGAAGGCCTTGTTCACATTATAAATCACAAGCGCTGGAGATTTTTGGGGTGATTTTGAAAGCGCTTTCAGAGTAAGTTTGGCTTAGAAAAATGCTTTTATAAGCATTTTTGCGGACTAATTGATGGAAGTGAACTCTTTAACCCGGAAATGAATAAATACAATGTATTTATTCATCAAAGCACTCAGGAAATTGCAATACAAAGCGCTTTTTCAAGCGCTTGGCGATTTCCCTATACCTGCCATTGAGCCAAAACTCTCAGAAAATGGTACAGGTAGCGCATTCGCCATTTTTTAAAAAAAATTAAACACTCAAATGTGAACACAGTCATATGAAATCATTACATAAGCACTTTTAGACAACACTTACAAAAATCAGCAAATGCAGAACGTGTGAACAAGCCCTTACACAGCTTTATTTTGGTGCTATTTGATTGCTGCTGCAATTTTTAGTTTTTATTATATTCATCAAAAAAGACAGGAATTTTGTCAAAAAAATGATATTTTTAACTTACTGTGGTAAAATTTTTCAAATAAAGTAAAATTTCTATACAAGATTTTGTCCAAATTTATTGTGCTACATGTCTTTGATAAAAAAAAAAAATTCAATAGGTGTATATTTATTGGTTGGGGTAAACGTTATAGTGTTTACAAACTATGGTACAAAAAAGTGAATTTGCGCAGTTTAAAGCAGCTCTGACTTTTCTGAGCAGCTGTCATGTTTCTTGAGGTGGTAGAATGCCAGGATAGTATAAATATTCCCCAAATGACCCCATTTTGGAAAGGAGATACCCCAAGGTATTCGCTGAGGGGCATGGTGAGTTCATAGATGATTTTTTTTTCTCACAAGTTAGCGGAAAAAGACACTTTGTGATGAAAAAAAAAAGGTTCCATTTCTGCTAACTTGTGACAAAAAAAATAAAAAATAAAATTTGGCATGGACTCACCATGCCCTTTAGTGAATACCTTGGGGTGTTTATTTTCTGAGATTTGTGGGGTTTGTTTACTGTCCTGTCATTTGGGGGGGGGGGGTAAATTGTGAGCACCCCTGTAAAGCCTAAAGGTGCTCATTGGACTTTGGGCCCCTTTGCAAAAAAGTGTCACATGTAATATAATGTGTTTTGGGGTGTCTTTTCACACATACCCATCCTGTGTGTGAGCAATATCACTATAAATGACTTTTTTTTTTTTTTACACAAAGTTGTCAATTTACAGAGATATTTCTCCAACCCAAGCAATGGGTATGTGTAAAAATACAGCCCAAAATACATTGCGCTACTTTACATGAGTACAGGCATTTTAGGGGCCCTAACCGTGGGGTTCTTATACTGCCCTTTTAGTCCTTAAGGCTTTACAGGGGTGCTCACAATTTAATCCCCCCAAAATGCCAGGACAGCAAACACACCACACAAATGACCCCATTTTGGAAAGAAGACACTCCAAGGTATTCCATGAGGGGCATGATGAGTTCATAGAAGATTTTATTTTTTGTCACAAGTTAACGGAAAATGACCTTGTAAGAAAAAAAAAATCAATTTCTGCTAACTTGTGACAAAAAAATAAAAACTCACCATGCCCCTCAGCTCTTGAGGTGCCTTCTTTCCAAAATGGGGTCGTTTGTGGGGGTCTGTCCTGGCATTTTAGGGTCTTCACAATCATGACGTATATGGCCAATATTAGGAGTTTTTGCTATACTCCTTATATTGAGCATATGGGTAATGTACTATTTTTTCTGTTCAACCTCTGGGCTGAAAGGAAAAATTAAAGGCAAAGATTCCTTCATTCGAAAAAAAATGAGGGGGGAAGGAGTCTGCCAGGACATAGGAGCTCCGCCCATCATCCAAACCAACTATAGCTCGTATGCCCTGGCAAACCCGTTTTCTCCATTCACATCGATCCATGTGGATGAAGAAACCAATGCCAGTTTTGATACAAAGTGCTTGCCAAAGGATATTAACTCCAACACCGCCCCTCAGCTCATATGCCTCGGCAAACATTTCTTTTTGTTACTGCAAAGGAGAAATCTCGTCCTGCTGCGCTGCATGCACCGACTTTGTGTAACCTGACATACACGCAATGCTTCTGTTAGGATGCACATCAGTGCTGCAGCTGGTCGATTGGTCGGTCACTCCACCTGGAAGGGTAATGGTTGTTAATAGAGAATTAAAAAAAAAAAAGGAAGAATAAATAGGCATTATCTGTGAATGCATATCAAGTTCTGCCAGAAACATGACAGGCACACAATTTTATTCCAAAGAAAATTAACATAAAAATAGGTGTAACATTAACATTCTGGCTTGTATCCAATTATATCTCAATAACAACTGTTCAGTCCATCAAGA
The DNA here is from genome assembly GCF_040937935.1 of Hyperolius riggenbachi. Lineage (NCBI taxonomy): Eukaryota > Metazoa > Chordata > Amphibia > Anura > Hyperoliidae > Hyperolius > Hyperolius riggenbachi. The sequence goes on along the minus strand of NC_090649.1, from coordinate 342,157,246 downwards.
GTTAAGTTTGATTGAAGCCAGCTGGTTAAAGAATGTCTTTGTCTTGTATGGGTCCTTACACACCTTAAAGGGAACCTTAACTGGTGGGGAAAAAAAATTCACTTACCTGGGGGCTTTCCCGAGCCTCCTGCAGCCGTCCTGTGCCTGCGCCGGTCCTTCGGTGCCCTCCGGTCTCCCTCCGCGGCTAAATTTCGTTTTCGGACGACTACCAGTCGTCCTCGGGCAAAGCGTCCTCTTCTTCCGCATTCCCCGTCGTAAAGAGCCATAAAGCGCATGACAAATGATATATTTATATTTTACATATATATATACATATACATATATATACATATACATATATATATATATATATATATATATATATATATATATTTATAAATATATATATATATATATATATATATATATATATATATATTTTTATATATATATATATTTTATATATATATATATATATATATATATATATATATATATATATATATATATAATATGTGTGTGTATATATTATTATTATTTAGTATTTATATAGCGCCATCATATTACGCAGCGCTGTACAGTGTGTGTATATATATATATATATATATATATATATATATATATATATATATATATATATATATATATTGTTTTGTCACTAACTGTCCCTCAAAGGAGCTCACAATCTAATCCCTACCATTGCCATAGCTCTATATTATGTAGTTTAAGTACTGTAGTCTAGGGCCAATTTTAGAGGGAGCAAATTAACTTTTCCGTATGTTTTTGGAATGTGGGAGGAAACCGGAGTGCCCGGAGGAAACCCACGCAGACACGGAGAGAACATACAAACTCTTTGCAGATAGTGCCCTGTCTGGGATTCGAACCGGGGACCCAGCGCTGCAAGGCGAGAGCGCTAACCACTACGCCACCGTGCTGTCATATATATATATATATATATATATATATATATATATATATATATATATATATATATATATATATATATATATATATATATATATATATATATATATATATGAATATGTGTGTGTGTATATGTATTCATATATATATGTGTGTATATATATATATATATATATATATATATATATATATATATATATATATATATATATATATATATATATTATAATATATATATATAGATATATATATATATGTATGTATGTATGTATGTGTGTGTGTATATATATATATGTGTGTGTGTGTGTGTGTGTGTGTGTGTGTGTGTGTGTGTGTGTGTGTGTGTGTGTGTGTGTGTGTATACATATACACACACACACATATATATATATATATATATATATATATATGTGTGTGTGTGTGTGTTTAGCTTCTAACGATAGCAATGGTTAATTTGCATATATGCAGCAGTAATGCACTGGGAGACATCTCAAGCTCACTCTGACCTGAATTATCGCAAATTCTTTTTGTTTTAAGAAAGCAAACTTTTTTGGTTTTCTTAGCATTTTAGTAAGGGGGCTTTTAGGAACATTGTAGCCACTCACACACTCCAATGAGTTCTGCTTCACCATGAGCTTGCTGGTTAGTCTGTACCTCTCGGAGTTACAAGCCCTACCCCATAGAGCCAAATTAATCCATGCCATGCACTGATGAGGATCAAACAATCCGAAACTGTATGCATGTTGGATTATTATGGCTCTGTACAAATTAACAAGCTGACACATCATTGCATTCCAGCGGTTCTGGAGGTGTATTTAGCTTCTAAGGGCAACAATGGTTAATTTGCATGTATTCAGCAGTGATGCACTGGGAGACATCTCAAGCACACTCCAACCTGAATTATCACAAATTCTTTATGGTTTAAGAAAGCAAACTTTTGTTTTTCTATAGGAGTGAAATATCTATGTATAAGGGTATGGAGACAAGCTAGGAATGTAGTTGATTTAGACATACTAAACTGGCTAATGATACACATGGATATTTTATAAATAAAAACAATGAAAGCTAAAGTTGCAGCGGTCACTATACCATTTAAAATAGGTTGTAACCATGATGTAAATATGTTTCCCAAGCCACCGTTGGTAAACCACCGGCTAGGTGATGTAGAAGGAGTTCCCAATTACACTGCTCGTTTTCTAAGTTCTGTAAATTCAACCTGAGAGGGTAAGGTCATTAGAATCATAAATCCAGGTACATCAAGAATCATTGAGGATTGCACAAAGCCAATCCCCCCCCCCCCCCCCGTTCGGCCAAAACATAATCTAAAGCTAACCTGGCTTGCATTGTACGTTTGTGTAGCAATGAGTAAGTCTGCTGTGAGGAGCTGAATGGTTTGTGTGGTTTCATTGAACATGCGGTCAACTAAAGATGTAAAATTTCTAAAAGCTGATTCAATTTTTCCCATTATGTAAACTGTTCCACCTATCCATGATGAAAACCATGCACAAGCCTTATCTGCATCAGTAAAAAATGGCTCTTTTAGTTCTAATGTTTATCTGATGATCAGTAGGGATATGGCCATATGTATTTGATAAGATCCAAAAGCACCATCATGGAGAAGGAAAGTTAGAACTAATGTTGCTAGGAAACAAGTTCCATAAGTATCTACAAGAAGCCATTTGTAAGCATTAGGCTAATGGAGACACAGGAATATTTAAACATATGGCAGGTGTATGGCCTATGGGCTTAATGGTAGATAAGGAAACAGTTTCCCACTCCCTTACTCCAGAGCTGGTATGATTATGTTCATTAAATGTCAGTGATTCAGCCCATGTTTTTTTGTTCAGACACTCTAATTGACAGAAGTGGGTATAAGGGGAACTCCTGCAGAATGATGGGGCTTATGAGAGCAAACCCAACAATTGGTTACATTTACCTTTTCGCTTGTCAAATAACACATCACAAAGTAACATAATAAAACACAAAATATATTTAACATTACTCCTCTTTCAGCCCTATTCTTTTTTGCAATGACTGGTGTGAATTCAGGTGGGTTTTCCTTCAAGCTTTACAGCAGTAGCAGTAGACAACAAGACTTGGAAAGGACCATCAAACCGAGGTTGTAGAGGGCCTCTTACATAAACCGTGGTGAGAACCCAATCACCTGGTTTGAGATTGTGTGTACCTTCCACTGAATCAGGATCTGGAATGGAATCAAAGACAAGCTTGTGCACAGAAGTTAGTTTTTTATGCAACAATTTCATGTATTCGCATAGATCATTATGCATGACAGCAGTTTGGTGAGGCCTGTTTTTGGAGGACCCTCAAATAGTATTTCATAGTATTTTCTCTTTGATAGGTGTCATTCTGATGCTCTAAAGAACAATTTGCAGAATGGGAGGCCAAGGTGCCTTAATACCTTCTGCTTCTTTATCCTGGATCATTTTAGCCAGCTTATTTTTATGATACCATTCATTATTTCTAACTTTTCCTGAACTTTGAGGGTGATAAGGGGTATGAAATGCTTCTTCAATCCCCAAATCCTGTCAGATCAACTGCATTACCTGTCCTGTAAAATGTGTACCCCTGTCAGATTCTATAGTTTCTGGAATTCCATATCGACAAACTATTTCTGACATAAAGCATATTGATAAGTACCTAACTTAGGGAGTTTTATGTAGTCTACCTGTAATCTCTAAAATCAATATAATGGTCTAGGCAATTGTTTGTGAGGAGGTGTTTTGTAGGGTTGTTTTTGGCACAGATCATGCATTGGTTTACAAAATCTTCACACTTCCAGCTAAGGTGAGCGATGAACCAGGTTCTTGAAATGGCTTGTTTCATGGGTTCAGAGCCTATGTGAACAGGTTAACCCAGGGGTCCCCAAACGTTTTGGGCAGGGCAGTTTCTAGGCTAAAATGCACCCAGTGCGAGAGTGTAAAAATTGCGCCCCCCGTGCCAGAGCCAGGTATAGGTAGTGGGCTATAGGTCCCCCCCAGTATAGGTAGCCAGACATAGGTGCCCCAGTATATTTGCCCCCAGTATAGATTAGCCAGGTAGGTGCCTCCAGTATAGGTATCCAGTATAGTTCAGGGGCGGACTGGCCAGGGGGGAAGGGGGGCAATCTCCCCCCAGGCCGCCTTTCATTCAGTGATTCAGGGCAGGTCTGGTGTATTTGGTTTTGTTGTAAGGCAATGTGAAACTTGAGGCTAGCTGATAAAAGTGCAATCAGAGGACAGGCAAGCTGGTAAATATACAGGGCATGATGCAGAGCTTGCCTGGAGGGTCTGTGGGCAAACATCTGTCTGGTCTCTCCCTATTGTTATTATGACTGCATGACAGATGTTTGCCCACGGACCCTCCAGGCAAGCTCTGCATCATGCTGTGTATATTTACCAGCTGCCTGTCCTCTGATTGCACTTTTATCAGCTAGCCTCAAGTTTCACATTGCCTTACAGCAAACCCAAATACACCAGACACCAGACCTGCCCTAAATCACTGAATGAAAGGCGGCCTGGGGGGAGATTGCCCCCCTTCCCTCCTGGCCAGTCAGTGTAGCTGTATACAGTGCTTCCCTGAGCTAATTACTCTGCAGTCCCCTGGGGAGAGGGAGGGAGAGTTCACAGCGCCCTTTCGCTGTCTGCGCTCAGGGCTGCTGCACGGCTGCACGTCCAATAGAAACGGGCCTGGTTTTGGGTCAAGGGCCGGGTCAACATACTTCAGACTGTTGGGGGGCCGGAGTATACATAAAATGATGTAGAAGTCTTTGCGGGACTGACAGTGAAGCATACTCAGGTGACAACCTGCAGTCCAATTGGACAGCAGCGTCAACTGATGTGGAATTTGATTGGAAGCCAGCGAATTACTGCTTTCTGACTTCCACGTGGATGGGTGGTGCCAGCACTGCTATTCTATATGCGGACCACCAATATATAAAGATGTAGCTGAGCACATGTATAAGTAATACATTTTGTGTGTGTGGGGCTGGTAAAAAATCCTCAGGGGGCCACATTCGGCCCGCGGGCCTTAGTTTGAGGACCACTGGGTTAACCACTTCTCTACCACAGGTTTTTTCCCCTTCAAAAGCTCTTCCCATTCATTCGGTAATAACTTTATCGCTAATTACCACACTGAAATGATCTACATATTATTTTTTGCAGGACAAACTAGGCTTTCTTTGGGCAGTACTTTATGCTAAGAATTATATTATTTTATATGCATTTGACAGGGAAGAAGAAGGAAAAAATAAAAACATTCACCATTTCTCAGCTTTCAGCCATTATAGTTTAACAATAAAATGTGCTATTGTAGATAAAACAAACACATTTTATTTGTCCATTTGTCCTGGTATTACAATGTTTAAATTGTATCCCTATTACAATGTATGGCGATATTTTATTTTTGGATATGGGTGGAGTTAAAAAAAATTATGAAATGTATTTCATTTTTCTATGGTAAGTGTATAATGGTGTATTTGGTAGTAGTTTTACTTTTTGGCAACAAGATGGTGCTATACTAACTCCGTTTTCTAAAAATAGAAAACAGAACCAAGTGTTCACATGTGTTTACAGGTGTTTATTAAACGGTCGTAGAAAAGCGTGGCAAAAGTTGCTAAGTGGTTAATGTGTTGGAGAATTATTTCTTCACATTGGGGTGGTACACAAATTTTTTCATTAATGGCCCAAAGTCCATCTTCACTTTGGGTGGCTCTTAATTCTTGTACCCACTGAATCCAGTCTGATGTTGCATTCTCCTGGAGATGCTTCATAATCATAACTTGTATTGCATGTAAAGTGCTGCAAGAGTCAGTTCCTTGTTTGTCCACAGTCAACTGGATCCGGCTATTGATGAGTGTAACTTGGTCTAGATATCTGCTAGAGATTAAAGGGATCCTCTCTGCTTTCTCCCACACAGCTGCTGTTACCAAGGACAGATGAACTCCCTGTAACCCAAAAATTCATATTTCTGCATATTTCATGGTTCTGCTCGCCTCTACTCAGGGTGTGAACCTGGAGATAGCTCCGCCTGCCTAGGGGACAGGAAGCACAAGATGCAATTAAATAGCCACATCCTCCTACCTATCCTCAGTGCTTTCCTGTCCCTTGGACAGACAGGATACAATTGCTCGGCTCTCCGGGCAGTCCAAGGGTAAGGCCAGCCCTTGTCTCTGCCTGCCGACAGGAGTAACTAATGCTTGGGACTCTCTGTCGGCTGTCCGACTAAAAAAAGGCCGAGACAGGGCAGATGGTAAGAGCAGGGCCTGCCATGTGCCTCGGCACCTCTGAGGTCCTGCATAAATCTTTTGCGTCCGGCTTCTCGGAAACGCTGAGCAGGGAGGCGGCGCTTCTCACTGGAGGTGGCAGAAGTTTTTTCGCCTGGCACCCGGAACTTCCGCCTGCAGGGGGCGGACCTTAAAACCTCGTGGAAGCGCCGCCGGCGTCTGTTACACAGACAACGCTGTGCATAGTGTGCTGCATGCAGCTTAGCCTCTACCGTCCGCCATGGAGGACTCCTCTCAGGGCAGGGACGCTATGACACAGCCTGATACTGACCCAGGTAAGGTCTTTCTATCAACATTTGGAGGAAAATACTCTTTTACTTTTGACTCATACAATTTGCTTTTTCTTCTGCTAATATTTTTCAGAACCCCATGTCATGTAAACCTACTAGGAAGTGTGGTATCTGTCTGAAAAGGCTAGCCCCCTCATATCCTAAGCCTCTGTGCAATGCTTGTATTTTACAAGTGGTAAAGCATGAAATGTTTAATGATATTTTATCTAAATTTCAGGCGCGTTTAGCAGAAAGGTTTTTTAGCTGCAAAAGGCGCTCCCACTTTACCGACCACTCCTGAGGTAGTCCCTCCTATATGGATACGGACTCACCTTGTGTATTTGGGGCACAGAGGGTTGCGTATTCCTCTTCGGAGGATATAGAGCAGGTAGGGGAATCTTCCGCTCAGGAGGAGGAAACACCCAAAAGCTCTAATAGTATTTAAACTGCTATCTGATCAGTCTAATGAATTGTTAAGAGTACATTTTTCAGGGCTTTGAATGTTTCTTTTGAAAAGCCTAAACTTGCTTCCATTGAGGATGATATGTATTCAGAACAGATAGTTCAGAAACAGGTGTTTTTTTTCAATGCACAAAACAATGATTGATTTAAATGTGGATGCAGCACGGTGGCGTACTGGTTAGCGCTCTCGCCTTGCAGTGCTGGGTCCCTGGTTCGAATCCCAGCCAGGTCAACATCTGCAAGGAGTTTGTATGTTCTCCTAGTGTTTGCGTGGCTTTCCTCCAGACACTCCGGTTTCCTACCACATCCCAAAAACATACAGATAAGTTAATTGGCTTCCCCGTAAATTGGCCCTAGACAAGTATACATACATAGACATATGACTATGGTAGGGATTAGATTGTGAGCCCCTCTGAGGGACAGTTAGTGACAAGACCATATACTCTGTACAGCGTTGCGTAATATGTCGGCACTATATAAATACTTAAATAAATAAATGTATGGAAATAGAAAAGGTGATATCCTTTTTAAAGTGGTCTAAATGCTCTAGAAATTGATGTTGCCATTTTTGTGAAATTCTGCTATTCCCTTTGAGTGATCTAAGTTTGTAAAAGATTTCAAATGAAAGCTGTAGTCTGCTTTGGAAAGCCTGGTAGGCAATTTCAGCCTCGTTATCTCCCAATTTAGCAGCCATCTGCATTGCTTAATGTCTAATGGTCTGGCTGCAGGAGATGCAGGCTCAATTAAACAGGAGTCTTCAGCTGAGAATATTTCTCAATCAGTTTTTTTTATCTAAAAACTAGCTGCTAAGTTCCTTGCAAACACTTTTAGGAAGGTTTATTCATATGAGGAATGTTTCTGTGTACCTTTTCACAAGCGCACTGCCATGTGCATTCAGCAAGGTATTGTTTTTCTCATGGGATAGCGCACATCAATGCAAGTGAATGGGTGTGCTTTTCTGGCGCATAGAAAGCGTGCACAAGTACAGATATTTTTTTACCACTTGCTTTCATATGTTCTCAGCGCAGCAGACGCGAACGAGGCCTTAAGCTGTCTGAATTTCTGCTAGGAACCTAGCTTTGATTAAATTCTGTTTACAGTCTTCTAAACAAAAAAAACAAACAAAAAAAGACCTTAAGGCTACTTACACACCAAGACGTTGCGTTTTAGGGGACGTTATGGTCGCATAACGTTCCTCTAACCCAACGCATGGTGGTGCGGGAGAGGACGGTAGAGTGAGCCGCATTAGGCGGCTCTATCCGCATAAGGTCTCCCAGGGTGGCGCTGATTGGCCGGCGGGACCACGTGATGCGGAGCGAGACACTCCGCATCACGTGGTCCTGCCGGCCAATCAGCGGCCGCCAGTGCAGTGCATATTAGGTAGCCATGTGCGCGGCTACTGTAGCGGCATCTCCCCGCCTCCTCTCCGCCCCCCACTGAGCATGTGCAAACAGTCAGAACGCACATCATGCTGCACTTTCACTACATCGTGCAGCGTTACATGTAACGCAACGTGGGCAGTGTGAACAGCCCACTTGTGTTACATTGCTGTGCGTTGGGGGAGCGTTACAGGCTGCACTAACGTGCGCCTGTGACGTCCCTGTGTGGAAGCAGCCTTAATGTAATCCTTAATCCTCAAATACCCCAAAACAATCTAATGCTGGGAATACACCATAGAATTTTCTGTTAGATTTACCTGTCAGATAGATAAAGTTCAACATGTTGGAAATGTATCTATCTTACCATCTACCTGCCGAGCAATTAGGCATTGTTCTACTCAGCAGGAGATAAACAGAAGACAATGCACCAGAGATAATGACCATTCTCTACAGAAAATAATCTAATTATGCATTCTAACAGAAAATTTAACAGGAGAATCTAACAGAAAATTGTATGGTGTAAACCCAGCATAGCAGAAAAATCTAACAGAAGAATCTAACAGAAAATTGTATGGTGTATTCCCAGCATAATACTGAACAATAACTATGTTCAGGTGGGGGGCAGGTTAAAAGCATTTTTTTTCCGGCATGGCAAAAAGCAAATACATTTGCCAAACAGTCAGGGAAGGGTACAGAATTTAAATTTATGGAAACCCTAAAAAAAAAATAAAAAAATAAAAAAAAAATACATTTGGTACAAATTTTTTTTCTTGCAGTCATCAGTGAAGAGTCTTTTTCCAGAAGTAAGTTGTGGAACGGATTCCAGTTCAGGAGGTTTTTCCTCCACTCTTTTCCTGATTCCAAAACTGATGGCGATTTTTCGCCTGATCATAAATCTTTGGTTTTTGAACCGTTTTGTAAAATACATAACGTTTTGCTGGAATCAAATACTTCCACAACTCAGCTTTTGGGGAAGGATTACTTTGCGGCGTCCACAGATCTTATGGACGCATATTACCATGTACCCTTTCTGCCGGCTCACTAAAAATATTTGAGAGCAACAGTTTGCATCAATCCCAGAACCTTCACATGCAGTTCAAGGCACTCCCATTTGGGATTTCAAGTGCTCCCAGGATCTTTATAAAGATCATGATAGAAATTGCAGCATATCTGAGAATGCAGAAGATCATTGTAGTACCTTACCTAGACAATCTGCTGATAGTTGAAAAATCCAATCCAAAAGCATATTCAGATGGTTCTGACAGTTCTGAAGGACCTGGGAGGGATCTTGAATCTAACAAGATCCAATCTCTGGGAGTATCACTGGACACCGTGATCCAGATCTCTTGTCTGCCACAAAAGAAAGTGAATCACTTGTACTCAGGAACTTCTGAGAGCAAAGTCTGTCACAAACAGTCCAATCACAAACAGTTATTAGCGATCTGGAAGTCTCTACAGAGATGGGAAAGTCTGCTCGTAAACAGAAACGTGATTGTCCAGTCAGACAACTAGAAGGCAGTAAATCACATAAACAAGCAAGGAAAGACTCACAGTCCTCCATTAATATCTCTATATTTTCTGCTGGGCAGAGAACAAAGTTATTTTCCTTAAAGTCGGTTCACCTCAAAGGAAATTACAATGTTCTAGCAGATTCATTAAGCCGCCAGGAGCTAAATCAGAGCAACGGATGAGGTCTTTCTGACAATTTGCAGCAAGTGGGGTCTTCCCTCCATTGACCTGTTTGCAGAATGGAACAATGCACTTCTTCCCAGATTTTGCTCCCTCAATCCCAGAGGCTCTCCAATAGGTCTAGATGCATGTCTGCTTCACTGAGGTCTTGAGAGAGGATTTGTGCACCCTCCGTTGAAATTAGTCGGCAGGGTACTACAGAAAGCTATCAAAGATCAGACCATGATAATTATTTTTTTTTTTTTACCCAACAAGTTTTTTATTGGGAAATAAACACATGACATAAGAATCACATTTGCAAGTAACATCAAAGATTGCAAGTATTATGGCATAGTATCACATGAGCAAAACATATCCCAACATTTTCCATTTTACAGAATAAAACATCGATAAACATAGCTGAGTAGGTGCCGCCACCTATATAGTTATCCGGTAAAATGCATGTGAACATACTACTATAATTAGTCCCTTCGACATAGAGATTACTTATGTATAGAGATCAGGCGGTCGGCCCATCAGGGTACTTCTCGACCCCCTGCATTTAGCTAGAGTTCAAAGTGGAAAAATAGCATTTACCAGATACGATTTTCTGAAGCAAAAAAAAAAAAAAGAAAATAAGAACAAATCTGATAACATAAACTATTTACATATTTGAATCACTCCCCATTTAGAACCCCCATTCTCCCTCTCTCCCTCCGCCCCAATAGCATACACATTGTCACCTAGTGTAAGCATAGATCAAATTTCCCACCTCCCCAGGTAGCCTCCTATTTTCTGTGTCAAATACCAAGTGGTATTTTGTAGAGGTGTCATAATAGCCACTATTTGCTCCCTAGAACATTCCTTTTGAATATAACTTTTCACACATTTTAAAGAATTTTTCACAGAATGCGGTTTCTCCCGTTCTATATTTATATTTTCCATTTGTATCATATACCCAAGTTTCTCTTTTAGCATGGCCCTAGTTGGAACTGTTGGAGAGAGCCAATAACGAAGAATAAGCTTTTTGGTCTCCAGAAGAACTAGATGCTTAAATCGTGAAAGGGATTTTGTTTGGTCACCTTCCAAGTAGTCTGGGCTATGGAGAAGACAATAAAACATGTTACAATCTCTTTTACATCCTCCTATGGAACAGATTAATTCAAGGGAATCTTTCCAAACTAGTTGGATAGCAGGACAAGTCCACAACATATGATCCAAATTTGGATGCGTTGAAGGGCATTTAGGACATTGAATTAGGTATTTTGTTGACTCCGGGTGTGTATAAGGGCCTTTTATAGGGAGATATGCTCTGTGTTGCAGTTTAAGTTGCATTTCCCGCCAATCTACACTTACTATGCTATTCCTCGTTTTTCCCCAAGCTGCAACAATGGATTCTTGGGTGTCTTCTAATGACTTTCTCCCTAATGCAGCCCATTTCAAAAAGTGTGAAGTTTGATCCCTTTTCCTAGATAGCCGTCTATCCCTAATAAAACAAAAAATCCAAGATAATGATTGCTTAGTGTTCAGATCCGCCATTAATTTGTCAAAGGCCTGAACCCTTAAGAATCTACCATGTCTCCCCAAGACTGTCGACCAAAAGCTTTGTACTTGACTATAGTAAAAAGCCTGTGATTTTAAGAAGGGGTACTGTAAGATGAATTCAGGATACGTTTTCAGGGTCCCCTTTGGTCGTAGTAATTGAGATAAATATTTCACACCTCGCATTGCCCACGTCTGTTAGCCTGGGTGCAGCGAGCCTGGTAGAAAACCAGGGTTACCAATCAAGGGTGCTCTTGGAGACAAAGGGGCAGATAAATTAAATAGCTTTCTAGTATCCCTCCATGCTATAATAGTATCATGTAGTACCACGTTTCGTTTAATAGAAATAGGTAGTTGGGACAATTTAGTATGTATGACACCTTCTAGCGACCAAGGAGCTACCATCTCCATTTCCAGGGAATGGTTAGAGTAAAAAGAAGTACCCCCCAACCAGTCACGGGCATGTCAAATTAATGAGGCTAAATTATACCCCCTCACATCGGGAAAATTGAAGCCCAACATCTCCTTAGATTTAAAGGAGGTGTGTTTAGCTTCTAAGGGTACAATGGTTAATTTGCATATATTCAGCAGTGTTGCTCTGGGAGACATCTCAAGCTTACTCCAACCTGAATTATCGCAAATTCTTTCTGTTTTAGGAAAGCAAACTTTTGTTTTTCTTAGTAAGGGGGCTTTTGGGACCATTGTAGTCCCTTACACACTCCAATGAGTCACCATGAGCTTGCTAGATCTTTTTAGTTTACTCAGGGAGATTCTGGGCTTTCCATGCAGCCATAAGAACTTTATAAATGCAGATTCGAGCGCTTGAACATCTTTATGGCGAAGCAAAAGTGTAATTGTTTGGAGTGGGTACAGAAGTCGGGCGAAACTAATAATTTCGACAAGGTAGATTCTCCCACTCAAATAAAGGTTAAGGACTCCCACCGTCGCAGTTTTGACTTAATTTTTTCCAATATAGGGGTAAAATTTAGCCTGTATAGTTGTCCAATATCCCTGGGAATACAAATCCCCAGATATGTTACATGGTTTAGGGCCTGCCTAAAGCCCAAGTTAGAGACCCACATAGTCCAAGGGGTTTTGGCCTGTTGTGATAAAAACAATAGTTCTTTTGTGGTAATTTATGACCAAGCCAGAAAAGGTACCAAACCACTTAATATGATTCATTACATTAGCTAAGTCTCTCTCTGGGTTGACCATAAAAAGTAAAATATCATCTGCAAATAAAGCAGTTTTCACTTGTTGCAATCCCACCGAAATACCCTCAAATAATGACGAACATTGGAGGGAACGAGACAGAGGTTCCAAAGCCAGATTAAATAAAAGTGGTGACAAAGGACACTCCTGACTCTTTCCCCTAGCCAAAGGAAAGCTTGAGCCCATTCCACTTGCCAATGATATCTTGGCCTCTGGAGACATGTATACTGCTTGCACATATGAGGAAAACTGGCCCTCAAAACCAAAGGCCTTCAAAACTCTATGTAGCCAAGGCCACTCAACGCTATCGAAGGCCTTCTCAGCATCTAATGTCAAGAAGGCCTCCGATCCCGTCATCCTTCCTGACAATCTACAATGCTCTAGTACCGATAACACCTTTCTCACTTTTGTAACTGCACAACGGCCTTGGACAAATCCTTTTTGGTTATCTAGAAGTAAGTTAGGATGAAGTATCGCCAATCTGTCTGCCATAATTTTGGATAAACATTTAACGTCCTGGTTAAGGAGTGAGATCGGCCGATATGAAGAAGGATCCGTTGTATCTTTACCCGGTTTCGGAATGAGCTTTATATAAGCCATATTCGTCGTTGGCATTAGTTTTTGGGTCTTAATAATTGTGTTATAAAGGGAAGTCAGACATGGCGATATTTCCTTCTTGAGAAGTCTGAAAAATTCAGACAACAGCCCATCGGGCCCCGTTGCCTTACCCAAATGCGAGAATTGAATTATTCTTTCAACCTCCCCCTGAGTTACCTCTGCATTTAGCATGTCTAGATCTTCTTGCGAAAGGCGCAACAATTCTAAATATGCATTCATGTCAGTTTCCTCACTTCCTCTAGATTGATAGAGCTTTTTGTAATAATCAGTGAAAATATTGATCGCTTGCTCCTGTTTTGGGTGTAGCCTACCTTGTTGATCTCTTAGAGCTTGTATTTGTGTGATTGACCATCTGGGCTTGGTGAGGTTTGCTAGGAGTCTTCTCGATTTGTTTGCCAGTTTAAAATATTGTGGCGCTCTATAGGATCTAAATGTTTTATCGTGTCTTTCAAACCAAAGATCACTTTCATGTTTCGCATTCAACCAACTCTCCCTATGGTATGTTGAGGGATTATCTTTATACTTGATGTAGGCCTGCCTAGCTTCACTACATTTTATGTTATAGTTGTCTAAAGCCTTCTTTTTGTAGGACATAGTGTAAGCTATACTTCTTCCCCTTTAAAACCGCTTTTGCAGTTTCCCAGTATAAGACAGAGTCCCTCCAATGTTGTTGATTAGTATTTTTGAATTCCCACCACCAGTTAGTAAATAGTGTAGCAAATTGCTCATCCTCGTATAGGTGTCTAGGGAATCTCCATCCCTCCCAGGACTATCTCACAAAGTTAAAGCAGAACGTGGCACATACCGTAGCATGGTCTGATGTGACTATTGCTTTAATGTTGGCCGATTGCACTTTAGTGATTAAGTTAGAAGACGTCAAAATTGAATCTATTCTCGAGTGGGATGCATGTACTCTCGAATAATGTGTGAAATCCCGCTCAAAAGGGGTGCAGATGTCTCCATATGTCAGACAGTCCTGTTTCTAAGAGAAATAACTCTAGGTTTTTGTCTTGAGTGCTATTCTGCGGTGTATGTAGAGATCGAAGCTGTCTATCTTCAGGGGGGGGGGGGGGGGAAGGTGCAGCGTTATAGTCACCTGCAACTATTATTTGTGAGGTAGCAGAAGCAGATTTAATTGCCGTTGTTACAGAGACACCTAAGTAAAAAAAAATGAGTTTTACTCACCTGGGGCTTCCCTCAGCCCCATGCAGCTGATCGGTGCCCTCGCCATGTCCCTCCGATCCTCCTGTCCCCGCCGGCGGCTACTTCCGGCTTCGCCGTCACCGGCCGTCAGGCTGGGAACGCGAGTGATTCTTTGCGATCCCAGCCACAGTATCTCCCCTTATACTGCTATTGCGGCCTTCCTTGCCGCAATAGCAGTATAGGGGGCGATATTGTGGCTGGGAACGCAAAGAATCACTTGCGTTCCCAGCCTGACGGCCGGTGACGGCGAAACCGGAAGTAGCCGCCGGCGGGGACAGGAGGATCAGAGGGACACGGCGAGGGCACCGATCATCTGCAGGGGGCTGAGGAAAGCCCCAGGTGAGTAAAATTCATTTTTTTTTTAGATGACTTGAGGTTCACTTTAAAGTTTGGAAAACTGTAGTGTTATCAGAGTTTGGAGCATATATCCCCCAAATAGTCAATGTCTGGTCACGCCAAGTCAGGTTCACTCTCAAATATCTCCCCTCAACCATGTCTATTTCCTGGTCTACAACCCGTCCCTCGAAGTTTTTATGAATCAATAAAATGACCCCTGCTTTCCTACCACATGAGGGGGAGCCTATGACATGTCCCACCCATAACTTAGACATTAATGATATTTTATTAGCCCGAAGGTGAGTCTCTTGCAGTGTAGCAACATCAACTTTCATTTTTTTGCAAATGTCTAAGTACCTGTGTCCTCTTTTGAGAAGTGCGTAAACCTCTAACATTCCAAGTGACTAGTTTCAGGTCACCCAAGGAGATAACAGAAAGCGACAATGATTCAGCATTGCATGACACATCCTGATAGGTGACAGAGAGTGTCCCAGCAGCACTCCCCGCACCGTCGCGATATAAATTGCATATTTATGTGTGGGGCCAGGAGAGAAAGCGTAAACATTCAGAAATGTAAACCTTATTCGGGGTTCCCCAGGAGCGACACAAACCCAAAAACCAAAACATAACCAACTCATATAACTACCGTATTTTTCGGATTATAAGACGCTCGGACCATAAGACGCACCTATGTTTAGAGGATAAAACCCAGGAAAAAAAAAAAAAAAAAAAATATATATATATATATATATATATATATATATATATATATATATATATATATATATATATACTTAAACCTGGCTGCATTTATGCTGCAGGGGCAACTTCTGAAGTTTATACCCCCCAAGCTGTCTATCTAAGCTACACTGCTCAGCTACACCAACTCCTGCTGCCCCCACCAGCTACACTAATCCCTGAAAAACGAATCCCTGCAACACTAGCTACAAGTGCAGATGTAAAGGGAATGACAATTCAGGAATGAGGGAGATCTAAATAGACAGCCTTGGGGATTATTTCTGTGCCTCTGAGCAAATGTGGAGTACAAACAAGTGATGAGGTGCTTAGTGTGGAGTAGATCTGCCCAGGATGATGCAGCAGAAGCTTGCCCTTGCTCCATCTCCTCCCAAGGCTGACTGTACCCTAACACAAACAACCTCTAATGATAAAACCTAATGCTGACAATTGGCAGATTACACCCGGTCCCCCGCACAATCCCCATTGCAGCGATCCATAATTCAGCCAGTGCAAGTCTATCGTCTATCAAAGTTATTGCTGACAACATGTCCCTGCACAATCCCGCGGCAGCAATCCGTGCACAGCCAGTGTGAGTCTATAATGCTGATAATAGCCAATAATAATATACAGCCCCCGTACAATCCCCGTGGCAGCGATCCATTCAGCCGGTGCAAGTCTATCGTCTATTAAAGTTATTGCTGACAACATGTCCCTCGGTAGCAATCCGTGCACAGCCAGTGCGAATCTATAATGCTGATTATAGCCAATAATAATAATACATAGCCCCCCCGCACAATCCCCGTGGCAGCCAGTGATAACTAATGAGGAGCGCAGCAGAAGTGTAATTACCGATCTAGCTGGCGCGTCCTCCATCTTCTCCAGTCTACAGCCGGTGCATTGTAACGCTATCAAACACAGCACCGGCACGTTGCAAGTCCTATCTCTTCGTTACTTCCCGGTGTAGTGCACTCTCCCTGCCTATTGGCCGCAATACCTCAATCCTGATTGGCTGCCAGCCCTGCAATGCGTAGTGATTGGACTTCTTGGTTTCACCCAAAGAGGTATCGCGGCCAATAGGCAGGGAGAGCGCACTACACCGGGAAGTAACGAAGAGATAGGACTTGCAGCGTGCCGGTGCTGTGTTTGATAGCGTTACACTGCACCGGCTGAAGACTGGAGAAGATGGAGGACGCGCCAGCTAGATCGGTAATTACGCTTCTGCTGCGATCTGCATTAGTTATCACTGGCTGCCACGGGGATTGTGCGGAGGGCTGTGTATTATTATTATTGGCTATAATCAGCATTATAGACTCGCACTGGTTGTGCACAGATCGCTAGCGAGGGACATGTTGTCAGCAATAACTTTAATAGACGATAGACTTGCACTGGCTGAATGGATCGCTGCTGTATATTCTATTATCAGCATTATAGACTCGCACTGGCTGTGCACGGATTGCTACCGAGGGACATGTTGTCAGCATTACTTTCATTGAAGATGGGCTTGCGCTGGCTGAATTACAGATCGCTGCTGCGGGGATTGTGCCGGGGACCCGTCAGCATTAACATTTATTGAAGATGGACTCGCGCTGGCTCTGCACTAGGCTTGGGGCCAGGGGCGTAACAATAGACCCTGCAAGGGATGCAGCCGCAGGGGGGCCCAGAAGCCACAGGGGGCCCTGTCCTGAGAGACAGGCAACTAAGTGCAAGGTGAGAAAAAACTTTCTGCTCTCTGCACAATTGTTCTAATGAATGCATCTGCTCAGCCACCGATAACGAATCATACAAAGTTTTGTAGACAAAGATTTGTAGACAGTCCCTATTCAGTGCACAGGGGTAGGGGGCCCCATCCAAAGTTTTGCAGGGGGGCCCAGTGATTTCTAGTTACGCCTCTGCTTGGGGCATTGCAGGGAGAAGAATGCATCACCAGCGCCATATATGTATGTGGTCCAAATTCTGTACATTCGGACCATAAGACACACCGACTTTCCCCCCTCCCCCCCCCCCCCACTTTTTGGGAAGAAAAAGTGTGTCTTATAGTCTGAAAAATACGGCAATTACAATTGGCCATTTGCACAAAAGGGCCTGCTGAAAAGAACAGGACCCGGTGTGCATCGGACAAACATTTAAAGTGAACCAGTGGAGCACATATATCTCACAACAGACAGTATTGGACTTACTTTTTTCCTGGCGTGTATGAAAGAACCTCAATATCAGTAAAAGATAATCCAGCAGGTAAAACTGTCAACCATATCCAATGCTGTTATGTAGTGCGCAGGATAAGTGTTAATCCTGCAGCTTGCGAGCAGCGAGTCGCCACCTCTAATAAGTGCTTGTATATAGCATTTAAGTTTAAGAGATCTTATAAAAATGCTAAGAAAAAAGCTTAAAAATAGGAAAAAATAAAAATCAGGAGCAGAATGAGAAAGCATAATAGTAATGAGGAAAAAGAAAAATGCTAGGTCATTATTGAGTGTCCCCTTCTGTATTTCCACCTCTGTAGGGGAAATGGTAGATCAAAAAGGCATAGAACTTGTAGCATCTCCCTGTAAAAATGCTCATTATAGTAATTTGTCCCAGGCAGAGGATGATCGACTGAGTTGCCTGTTAGGGGATTCCAGTCGAGGCATATCCACTGAAGCATTGTCAGTATCTTGCTCGCGTCTTCAGGGTGAAGTAGATCTAGGCAGCAGTGTGGTAATATATTTTTCCGCCTCTTGAGGTGATAGGAAAGAAGTCGCTTTTCCATCTGCGTCATAAATGAGCAGTGTAGCCGGATAATTCGAGGAAAAGCGGACATGTTTTTTGACCAGAGCTTTGTTTACCTCTGCAGAATAGTCCGTAAACATCAAAAGTTTATGCCCCTGATATTCAAGCTGTTTCTTATCTCTATAGGCTTTCGTAAGCTCAGTTTTCTCCAAGAAGTCTAAGTGTCTCGCAATCACCGGCCTTGGCGTTTTGCGTTCTGGGCGTATAGGACCCATCCTGTGTGCACGCTCAACTTTGAATACTACATTCAGCCCTAGCGCTTTTGGCAGTTCTTTTGAGCAAATTGCTGACAGTTCTGCTGGTTTTACAGCTTCTGGAATTCCAATGATGCGCAGATTGTTTCGTCTCGGGCGATTCTCGAGATCGTCAAGTTTGTCAAAAATAATGACCTGTTTATTACTTGTTGTTTGAACTAGATTCGGGGCCTCCTCCACCTTATCTTCTACATCACTGACACGTTTCTCTAAGCCACTAGCCCGCTGCTCGATTGTTACAAAATGAGCGTCTGTTCCCGCCAGCTTCTTTTTCAACTCAGCCATCTGCTGCCTGATCGTTTCCGAGATCATTGTGGAGAGCTCTGACTTCAACATGTCTACCATCTCTCTGGCCAGGATTTTGTAATTTACCTGGCGTCTCAGGACATTTTCGCCATCCGAGCTTGGTGAGGTCTCTGGCGGGATGTTTTCTGGTGCGGCCTCCTCCGCAACCTCCGCCATCTTAGAAGTGGTGCGGGCTGCTGTGTCTTTAGGCGGGCACTGCTGTTTGTTGTCTCGCGGGGTGCGCAGCAGGTATCGATCGATGGTGGCCGTGTCACAGGGAGCAGTCATCCGCTCAGGGTCCCTTGGGAGATGCAGGTAGGCTTTAGGGGACACAATACAGGTGGTCGAGAGCGGAGCTCACCGCTTATGCTGCCATCACGCCAGGCGCCGGAACCGGAAGTCACCATGATAATTCTTATCGCCCAAGACTGGCTAAGAAGGCCTTGGTATCCTCTCTTACTCTCCCTAGCAGTAGAGGAACCCATGGTCCTGCCGATCAGGGAAGATCTGCTGTATCAGGGACAAGTGTACCATCCCTCAGTGGCCAGTCTGAACCTGAAGGCATGGCTCTTGAGTGCCGCCTGTTATTGAATCAAGACCTTTCCGAAAAAGTGGTTTCTACCGTGCTTCATGCAAGGAAACCTGTCACTTCCACTATCTCAGGATTTAGAAAGTGTTTTGTGAATTTAACCAGGACTCTCCAGAAAATCTTGAGAAATTCTCTATTCCAGTACTCTAGAATTCTTGCAGAAAGGGCTAGATATGGGTCTAAAATTAAACACCCTCAAGGTGCAGTTAGCAGCCCTGGGTGCATACTTTGATTGTCCTTTTACCTCAAATTCTCTGATTAAAAGGTTGTCAAGGTGGTTAAAAGAATAACAGTGGTGAAGAAACCAACTGTTCCACCTTGGGACTTGAATTTACTCCTAAAGTCTCTTATTGCCTTCCCCTTTGAGCCAATGGACCAAATCTCCATTAGGGACTTAACGCTAAAAACATGTTTGCTAGTAGCCGTGACTACAGCCAGGCTTATAGGGGAAATACAAGCCTTATGCATTAAGCCACCGTTCATGACTATCCAACCAGATAGAATCACTTTTAAAGAGACTCTGTAACAAAATGTTCATCCTTATTTATTCTATCCTATAAGTTCCTATACCTGTTCTAATGTGCTCTGGCTTACTGCATCCTTTCCTACTTGAACAGTGTCTGTATTATCTCTGTTATATGATCTAATCTTCTCTCTTCTGTCGGAACAGTCAAGCTGAGGCAGTCAGACTGGAATGTGCAGGGCTGCTTGTGATTAGCTAGAAGCTATACACACCCCCTCCAGGCCCCCTGCAGGCTCTGTATGACTCACACACTCTGTTTATGTGAGCCTATCAGAAGCTGTTTAGTTTGTTTGTAAACACTGCCTAAAACTGGCAATTATAAGCCAGGTTTACAGCAGAGAGTGGCAGAAACAGCACAGAGGGGCCCAGGAGAGCATAATAAATAGAATGGTATGCTTTTTATTGTAAGAATTTTAGAGTACAGATTCTCTTTAAGTTACCTCCCAATTTTTCTCCAAAAGTTGTCACAGATTTCCACAGTGAACAGGAAATCTTTATCCCTTCTTTTTGTCCGAATCCTTCTAACCAAAAAGAGGAAAAATTTAGTTCCCTGGATGTCAGGAAAATGATTTTATTATTTAGATAAAACTGCTGAATGGAGAAAGGAGGATAATTTATTTGTTCAGGTTGCTCGTAAAGGGTTAAGAGCATCCAAGAGTACTTAAAGAGACACTGAAGCGGAGAAAAAATGATGATATTATGATTTGTATGTGTAGCACAGCTAAGAAATAAAACATTAAGATCAGATACATCAGTGTAATTGTTTCCAGTACAGGAAGAGTTGAGAAACTCCAGTTGTTATCTCTATGCAAACAAGCCATTAAGCTCTCCGACTAAGTTAGTCGTGGAGAGGGCTGTTATCTGACTCTTATTATCTCAACTGTTCCTGGACTATTTACTTTTCCTCTGCTAGAGGAGAGGTCATTACTTCACAGACTGCTCTGAAAGACTCATTTTGAATGCTGAGTGTTGTGTAATGTGCACATATTATAGAATGATGCAATGTTAGAAAAAACACTATATACCTGAAAATAAAAGTATGAGAATATTTTCTTTGCTGCTAATCTTCTAGTAATTATTCATAGTACACAACCAATTCACTATATCATATATTTTTTTTCGCTTTAGTGTCTTTTTAATTTAACCACCCTGGCGTTACATTAAAATCGCCAGGGTGGCGTGCGGACAGTTTTGTTTTCAATTTTTTTTCTGAATCATTGTAGCTAACTGAAAGTTGGCTACATCATTCACCACTAGAGGGCGCATCTGCCCATCTAGTCTAGTCTAGGGCAGCACGGTGGCGTAGTGGTTAGCACTCTCGCCTTGCAGCGCTGGGTCCCTGGTTCGAATTCCAGCCAGGGCACTATCTGCAAAGAGTTTGTATGTTCTCTCCGTGTCTGCGTGGGTTTCCTCCGGGCACTCCTGTTTCCTCCCACATTCCAAAAACATACGGATAAGTTAATTGGCTACCCTAAAATTGGCCCTAGACTACAGTGCTTACACTACATAATATAGACATGTGCCAATGGTAGGGATTAGATTGTGAGCTCCTTTGAGGGACAGTTAGTGACAAGATATATATATACATTGTACAGCACTGCGTAATATGTCGGCGCTATATAAATAATAATAATAATAATAATAATAATAATCTAGTCCGATCGCCGCCAGCGTTTACAGCAAGCAGAAAATCCCGTTGTAGATGGGATTTTCTGCTTGGCTTCCCTCGTCGCCATGGCCTCGTCCATGCCGACAGGGAGATTTCCTGTTTCTCTGCACCGCCCGCGGCACTTTTTACTGATCAGAGGGATTCCTCAGGATGGCTGGATGCCTGTCTGCACGCTGTGGGTAGCGATCTGTGCAACCCCCAGCATGCAGAACTAGCATCCAGCCATCCTGAGGAATCCCTGTGCAGCCAGCGGGGCAGAGAATGTGCCCAGCTGCGTGCGGGATTCCCCTTTCTCTGTGGGCGGGTGGCCGGGTGTGCCTTCTGTGCGGGGGGGGGGATGTCCCCCTTCTGTTCACACTGGCCGGGGACTCCTGTGTGTGTGTGGGAGGGAGATCCCCCTTCTATGCGGGCTGGTGGTGGCCTGCGGGGATACCCCTTCTGTGGGGGGTGTCCTCTTCTATGGGGGCAGGTCGTGGCCGGTCCGGGGCTCCGCCTTCTGTGTGGGCTGGTGGTGGCCTGCGGGGATCCCCCTTCTGTGGGGGGGTGTCCCCTTCTATGGGGGGTGTCCCCTTCTATGGGGGCTGTGGGTGGCCTCTCCCTCCTCTTCCCCCCTCCCTCCTAATCCCCCATGCCCCCCCCGATCCCCATCCCTCCCAGTCAGGAGCCCTGAACTACTCACCTAAGGGCTTTCTCCTGCGCTGGCCGCGATGGACACCCTCCTCCTCCATCTGCGAAGTCCTGGTCTCTGTCGTTACAGTTGCGAAGCTCGGTGACGTCACCAAGCCTCGTAACTGTAGTTACAGAGAACACGAGACTTCGCGATGGAGGAAATGCGCCGCTTACGCCGCAGGAGAAAGGCCTCAGGTAGTAGATCAGGGCTCCTGACTGGGGGGGGCATGGGGATCGGGGGGGGGCACGGAGGATCGGGAGGGAGGGGGGAAGAGGAGGGAGAGGCCACCCACAGCCCCCAGATAAAGGAGACCCCCCCCCCACAGAAGGGGGATCCCCGCAGGCCACCACCAGCCCGCATATAAGGGGAATCCCCCCCCCCCCCCACACACACACACAGGAGTCCCCGGCCAAGGACACCCGGCCACAGTCAGGGGGGAGTACGGGGATCAGGGACAATTGGGGGGGGGGGGGGGGGCAGAGGCACCTGCAAACCTGGCTCCCTATACATCTGGCTCCCTAGACCTGGCTGCACATCTGTCTCCTACATACCTGGCAAACATCTGTCTCACTATATACCTAGCAAAACATCTGGCTACCTATTCCTGGCTATTACTTTTGGCTAACTATACCTGGCTGCACATCTGGCTAATACATCTGGCTAACTACACCTGGCTAATACATCTGGCTATACATCTGGGTCTTATACTCACCATTGGCGTGCTGATCCCTCGTCGCGTACCTCTGATAGCTTCCCCAGTGCCTTCTTCCACGTCCCTTGGGGGATTTTGCTTCTCCCTCGGTGATCACATATCCCCCGTCGATCGGCGTTGATGGCACAAGGGTCACACAGCATCATCAACATCTCTCAGCAAACTTTTTTTTATTTTTTTATTATTGAATTCAATACAATAACCTGTATTGAATTCAATATAAAAAAAAAAATGATTGCAAAAAAAAAAAAATGGTTGAAAATTATTGGAAATCAATTGAACCACTTTTTGTACGGAAATCCTGGGGAAATAGAACACCAGGGTGGTTAATATGTGTGAATTTGTAATGCCTTGCGAAATGCAAATATGCAATCCATTTATTGATGGGACTTATGTGCAGTAAGAAATAATTTTCTACCAGATTTCATCCTTTCTGAAAGGGGGCTGAAGTTTCCCCCTCTGGCAAGGATGGCATCAGCTCTTATGTCAGACCCTCCCATCAAGTTGAGGTGTTAAGAGTTTGGTACAATAGATCTCTGCCTCCTTGTCTATCATCTTTGTCAAATTCCATCTTTCGACAAGCCAGCTGGAAACTGGCCAAAATGCAATTCTCTGCATTACAAAGACTCTACCGCTTATTGAACACAACACCGTATTTTGAACTTTTCATACAATTCTTCATCATTCTCTCTTTTCTGTATTTCTATCCAACCAATATGTTCAACTGCTAGATATATTTGTTTTGCAGTTTTAATGTATATTTTTTGTGTAAAGTTTATATAATAAACTGCGGCCGCACTCATTCAAGGACGGGATCGGACGCAAACTTACAGAGAGTCCCAGCACTGGATCACAGGTTTGCTTTAAAATGTATAAAGTGTGTATGCAGAACTTGTAACTCGCTATATAGTAAAGTGTACTGCAACAAAGTATAATTTTACTAGTTTAAAAAACATTTTTTCGTTAAAATCTTTAAAATCGTTTTTCTTAAAGCACCACTATCACAAGCAGAATTCCTGGCTGGATACAGGTAGTTCCCAACTTACAAGTCCAAAAATGATTTTTATTTTTTTTTCAAAAAAGACCTTGTAGTTTTTAAAGGACCACTATCACGAAAAAAAAGTAGGCAGTTAAAATCTGATAGAACCGACAGATTTTGGGCCAGACCAGTGAACACATACCTGAGAATTTCATTGCTTTATTTATTTATTTTTTTGACAGAATTTAATCTGTGTCTTCTCTTGCAGTCCTGAACAGCAAGATGTCACAATCCAAAGAGCTGTATCCCCCACAGAGCTTGCCTTGTATACATGCCAGTTGGGTCTCGGCCAAGGCTGCCAACATTCTTGCAGGTGTACAATGGCTCTCAAACTGTTGCCGACAGTGGATTGTCAGGCCAATCCTATTTTTTGGATTTTCACACTGCCCACTGTGTAACTAACTCTGTCCTTTGCTCAGAAATCGGCACTCTTTCCTCCAACTCCCAACACCCCCTCTTCCCCAATAGCATTAGAGGCGGTCACATGCTATGACTATATGTTGTCAATGCATCTGTACAGAGCTTGGCCCCAAATGGTCTCCCAGGGGATTAAGTCCTGTTCTCTGTGGGCAAGAGTAATTGTGCATATATTTATATCAACCTTGTAAGACTGGATTTTAGTTGGAGAAACTAAAATCCGGTCTTACAATCTAAGATTTAGATTGTAAGCTCGCAAGGTCAGTGCTCTCTCCCCCTTTTGTGTCTTGAAAATTATTATACATTTGATTTATCATGTTACTTTTATCACTGTCATTACCAATCCTGTATTTTGTATTCTGTATTTTGTATCATTTTTGTATTTTGTCACAAATTATGTATCTTGTATATTGGTGTACACTATTGTCTTTATTATTATGTACCCCATGTTCTTACTTTGTACAGCGCCACGGAATATGTTGGCGCTTTGCAAATCAATAATAATAAGATGTTAGATGGTGTATTTAGTTCTACAAAATGTTTTGGTATTTAACTCTTTGTACTTGACTCTGTTTATTTTGTACAGATATTCATCCTGTTTTTCATTTTTTTCCCCTGGATACAGGAAAAGTGAATCCTACTCAGTGTGAAGCTGTTACTATGGTATCTGCTCAAGTGATGGGCAATCATGTTGCTATAACAATAGGTGCCAGTAATGGACATTTTGAACTGAATGTTTTCAAGCCTTTAATTGTAAGTAAGCATAGTCTCTTGTGTGACCTATCGAGCATAAAAAATCAGTAGTGATAAGCAGATTATATCAAGTTTAGACTTGTAAAACAATATGGCTTTTTGTGCGTAGAGGTTGTCAAAGGGATTACAAGCTTGCATGCGATTTTCATGCAAATTAATGCATCTTAGAATTGATCATGCTGCATACCATTTGCTTTAAATGTGCATGCATTCCAGAAATCTTAACATCTAATTGATTGGCCATCCGTTTGTGTATGAGAAATATAGATCCAGCTAATGTAGAATATTTTAATATTTTTTTCAGTGAAAGCAGTTTGCTATTTTGCCTTCATATAAGTGTGAGGTCGCCAGCTCTCCACATTTGATGCACATCTTGGCATTTTCTTTTTCTGAGAAAAGCAACAGACGGAGGTGATAAAAGGTCAGCCAGTCTGTAATCACTAATCACTCCCTCGCCGTCTTTTTGTCCTCTGCCGGGATTGTCCACAATTGGCCCCAGAAAGTCCTCTGGTCTGGGGCTTTCTGCGCATACCCGGCCATGCACCCCCACTGCCAGGAGTGTGTTGTGTCTGATGCTCCTGCCGATGAGGGAATGCGCATGACCGGACTGTGCCTGCACCGACTGGAGGATTTTCCAGGGCCGATTGCAGACTATCCCAGTGGCAGAGGAGGACGGCAGGGGGCTGGAGGATCCCCAAGTATTTTTTTTCCATCTCAGGTGCACTTTAAGATTCATACATACTCATAAACCCAGGTCTCATGTTCAAGCCTTTGTTTAGAGTCTGAAACATCTTCATAAACTTGTTTTCAAATGTCCGCTGTTCAAATTTGGGAAAAGAGCAGACATTTGAATACAAGGTAACAGAGGCTTGAACATAAGACCTGGGTTCATAAGTATGTATGAATCTTACCATCATTTGATTGTTTTTTTTGTTTTGTCTTGTTTTTTACAGACTGGCTGACTTATTAGAACCTCTGCCTGTTGCTGTTCTCTGACTGAGAGCTAAGTTGATTATTTTTTGTGTTTACCTGTATTGATAAATGCTGCCAGAGGTCAATAGATCTGAACACTGAGAAAGTATTTTTCCATTTCAAATTGGGCACAACTGTTTGTCAGATTGAGCCTACAGAATACTATATACTGTAAGTCTCTGTATGTTACATGCACTATTGTATGGTTCTGAAACAGTTCTGTATAATGCCTGATGAAGAAACTTAACATTTTGAACACTTGCAGTAAACCATTTACAGGTAGTCATTAATGGTATTACTGGAATCAACATTTGTTGTTTGATATCTGCATTTGTACAAAAGAAGAAGAGATACAAAAGAAAAGAAGGCAGAAGACAAAGAGAAAAAAAAATGAAATGCAACAAACAAGAACATGTTGGGGTATCAACCCAAGCAATAATAGTAGACATACAGTAACTACCTGATATTTATGTAGGATGTTCACACTTCACCCACCTAGTAGGCCTAGTTGCAGACCTTTGTGCCGGTGCCCCACTCCTGCAGGTACACCACTCCTGCAGCCAACAATGTACTAACACAATTACGGAAACAGCACACAAAAGGCTTCAGTAAATCACTGTATTTGCAGCATACAGAGGCACACACGACATGTTTTGGGCGGAGCCCTTCCTCAGGTGTGACACAACCATCACCAGCACCACCTAAATACCCATTCACAGGAAATCACAATCATATGATTAACATCAATCCATTTCAAATTATAACAAATTATAACAAATTCAACCTAGAAAAGAAGGACATATTCTAGAAAACACCTTAAAGAACAAGCGACACCCATGCTAACCTAGAAATAAAAAAACACATATATAAGTAGATAAGTACTACGTCTTCTTACATAACAGATGTATTGTGCTATCCACGTAATGATTCCTGTGAATTTTATAAAGGAAAAGCAGAAAATCCTATTCTAGGCAGTGGCCATCTTGCCAAACTAATGCTGACATCATATCCTCCCTGACTCTTGTTTTTACCCCCTCCCTTCTCTTGCTCATTGTGTATTCATTAGCTGCCCTCCGCCCAGAGTCTTAAGACACTCCCACTGAGGTGTATACTAACAACTGCACTGTCTTTTTTTTTTATTTACACATCACTGAGTCACCTCAGCCTTGCTTGTAAACACAAGTAACCAGAGGGTGTTTCTGATAAGCAGCCAGGCAGGGAAATAAATGGAAGAGGAGGAATATATTATAGATAAAAATAGCTCCCAGCATTCAACTCTTTGGCACTGTTTGGCACTAGAGCCAGTGCTCCTAAAGTATGTGATGACTACAAACCATAACAGCAGAATTTTTTTTGCAAGTTTTGAATGCAGAATTAGCATCTTTATCACTTAATAGACTGAGACCAGTTGCTGTTGAAATTTGATTTTTATGGTGACAATACCGCTTTAAGGTTTTCATTAAGACCATTGAGTTGTACACAGTTAAATCTGCTAATCCATTTAGCTTCACACTGTAGCAGCATCTTCCCTCTATCCCCACCCCTGTGGTGTCTAGGTACCTCTTCCAGCACAAACCATCGGAGCTGGCTAGCACCGTGGCTGGAATTGAGAAAATGCCTGGAGACTGAGGTCTCATACTCTTTCTTTCCAGCTGCAACGTTTACAATATCTCTTTTATGTTCTTGAATTCTGTGTTTCACAGGCCGTTCCGTCTTTCCAATGTACACATACCCACAGGGGCACTTGAGGTTGTATACCACATACAGACTCGAGCATGAAAATCTTTCCCTAATGGGTATGCTGGCACCTGTAGAAGGATGGGAGATACTGGTACCTTTTATAATGGCCCCGCAGCAATTGCAACTTAAACACAGGAAATTGCCTCTCTTAGCACTTCGGGTCACTTCCCTATGTCTAATAGCAATGTCTGACTTGCATACCCAATTCTTAAAGAGAACCCGAGGTGTGTTTAAAGAATGTTATCTGCATACAGAGGCTGGATCTGCCTATACAGCCCAGCCTCTGTTGCTATCCCAAACCCCACTAAGGTCCCCCTGCACTCTGCAATCCCTCATAAATCACAGCCATGCTGTGAGGCTGTGTTTACATCTGTAGTGTCAGTCTCAGCTGCTCCCCCACCTCCTGCATAGCTCCGGTCCCTGCCCCCGTCCCTTCCCTCCAATCAGCAGGGAGGGAAGGGATGCAGGCGGGGACTGGAGTTCTGCAGGAGGCAGGGAGAGCAGCAGACTGACACTATAGAGATAAACACAGCCAGCTCTGACAAGCTGTTTGTCAGCAGCGTGGCTGTGATTTATGAGGGATTGCAGAGTGCAGGGGGACCTTAGGGGGGTTTGGGATAGCAACAGAGGCTGGGCTGTATAGGCAGATCCAGCCTCTGTATGCAGATAATATTCTTCAAACCCACCTCGGGTTCTCTTTAATGGTCTTACCCCTGCGATACGCAAAAACTGGAGGTTCTACAAATAGCTTCCCAAACTCTTTATCTTGCCTGAGGATCGGCCAAAACTTCCGCACTACCGACCGGATCCTATCAGACAGATACCCATAGTTGCACACAAAGAGCAAACGGTTGGACACTTTTTTCACCTTGGGTCGCAGCAAATCCTCTCTAGCAATCACCCTTACTTCCTCAATTACCTTCCGAAGAGACTGTCCATCGTAACCTTTTTCCATCATTTTTATAATGAAACCCTCGGCCGCTTTGTTGTAATCTGTGATTTTCAACGAAATACGCTGGGCTCTTAAAAATTGGCCCTTAGGGATGCCCTTTTTAACCGTCGCCACAGTCCATAGCAAATTATTGCGCTCCGTCGGTTTTTGGTACAAGCTCGTAAGCAATTTCCCACCTTCTTTGCTAATGGTCACATCCAGATAGTGGATACTGTCTGGTGACCATTCTGCCGTGAATTTGATGGTGGGGTGGGCTTGATTGGCCTCCGCCACAATCTGTTCAAACAATTTGGTCGGGCCATCCCATAACATCAATATGTCGTCCACAAACCGAAAAAACGGAAAAATATGTTTAACATAGATTTCATGATCAATGAACATACACCTCTCAAGATCCGTGAAGAACAAGTTAGCAAATGATGGGGCTACTGGGGAACCCACACTTGTGCATTGACACTGAATATAGAATTTATCGAGAAACCGGAAATAATTGGAGCGTAAAATCAGCTCTAATGCATCCATAATGAAAAAAATTTGGACATTTGAAAGTGTTGTTTCCAACAACTTTTCCTCGATCCGCCGCATCCCCTCCTTATAAGGGATCGAAGTAAAGAGACTCTGTATATCCAATGTGCAAAATGAGAAGATCTCTGGGACTGTTGATACACCTTACAAAGGACAAGATAGAAGTGGAAAGGAAGGTGTACAATCAATAAAATAGCACCCACCACTTGGTTTGTTGAGAAAGAACAAAAAAACATTGAACACATTTCCAATCATCATATGTACAAAAGAAGTGCTGAGGGAACTAAGAAAGGGAGACTCCTTCAAGTACCATGGTATGCAAAAGCTGGTGTGTATACCGGACTGATTGGAACAGGAGGACTAACCCTAATAACCTCGCAAAATATAGAATTGCTTGCTGTACTATTTGACAATGTTACCGATGAAATATTTCAAACTATTGAAATAGTGAATGAAGAGTTAAGATGGCATACTAAAATGTTGGCTCAGCATACTCTAGTGTTGGATTTTCTGTAGAAATAGACAGCTGAAATCTGAGACCGCTTTCTGTATCCTTCCCGTAAACCATGATGGTGAACAATCTTTATCTTCAGGTCATTTGAGAGTAGTTTTGAGACCCCCATGTTGCTACTCTTCAGAGAAAATGAAAATAGGAGGGAAACTTACAATTGACCCCCTTACATACTCTTTCTCATAATTGGATTCACCTGTGTATGTAGTTCATGGGTCAATGAGCTTACCAAGCCAATTTGAGTTCCAGTAAATTAGTTATAAAGGTTGTGGAATCAATTTAAAATTGTGGTGCCCAAATTTATGCACGTTCCTAATTTTATTTAATTATTTCGCACTTTCTGTAAATCCAATAAACTTCACTTCTCAAATATCACTGTGTGTCTCCTATATGATATATTTAACTGACATTTTTTATCGTAACAACCAACGATTTATACAGAAAAATTATGGCAATTAACAAGGTTGCCCAAACTTTCGCATCCCACTGTACTTTTATCAAGCATTATAGACCAGACTTTGCAGCTAACACTGACTTATCCTTTAGTAGAAAAGTCCTGCAAGCAGCTGTCCCACCCTGATGGAAGTAATCTTTGAGTCTCATCTGGGTCTGGAGAGGCCCTGGTACAGACACCAGTTACTTACCCCTAACGTATTTCCTGGGAGTCAGAAGGACACCACCCAAACTACCCAGCCATTGTTTGTAATGAGTTACTGCTTATTAAATTGATCATTTAAACATCATACGTGGTCATCATTATTATTATAGAGGAAGGAATACAGAGGTACTGATTATATATACTATGCAGCCATGCATTTAAATTCTTAACCTTTTCCTGTCCAATTGTAAGTAGAAGGGTCATATCTCATCTGGGTTGCTGTCCTTCAGACTCCCGGAAAGACGTTACTGGTAAGTCATTTGTGTTTTAGTTTTCCTTGTGTTTTCTACATTTCACTCTTTGCTCTTACTATTTCACTTCCTAATGACTGCCTGTTATGCTGAATACACACGGTTCGTTCCCGCATCTAATGCGTCGCTCGATTCCCAACTAATCGATTATTCCCGAACATTTCCGAGCGCATTTCGATGATTTTTAGGTCGATTGCCATGTAAAGTATGGCAAATCGACCTAACGATCCATCGAAACACGAATCGGACATGTCGGAAATAAACGAATCGACGGGAATCGAGCGGCGCATCGACGGGAATCGAGTGCGTGAACGAACCGACTGTATCCAGCATTAGTCTGATGTAAGATCTACAAAACAAACAGAATTTATTACCCTTTTACTTTTTAGTAGTCCACAGAGATCAGCACACTCCAATTTTATAATGCAAATCTTCAAGCTCTTTTAATGCACAAGATAGACACAATGTAAACTTGTGTTTGACAGGTGCCGACTACTTGCAATAGATAGGTGTCAGACACCCATAATCCATCAAATGCCCGCCGACAACGTTGTCCATCTCCAAAAGGATACAGTCCGTAGTCCACAAATCCAAAATAGTTGTGTCTTATAGCATGGTGGCAGACACTGGTCTAGAGCTGTTTCGGGCTACCTGCCCATCTTCAAGCTGACAAATGTGCATTCAAAGTGAACCTTCACACCCAACATATAAATACCCACAATCAACCAATCAGAGAAAATCAATAAAATTAAAATTGACCAATCACAATCATTTTCTCAAAGAGGACCTGATGGGAGGCTGCAGACCTCAAAAGAATCACATGACTTCTCAGATGCATGCATATGTATACCCCAAGCAGATGGGGAAGGAACACTGGTGAACTGTCCACCCACCAAACCAGTACATGATCAGGCGCACCAATAGAAAACAAGAAAAAGTAAAATGCACAATGGTTGTCTTGGTAATGTTCGCAAAATCACCTCCCCATATGTGCTGTTTGAGACTCTTAATATGAGTACAACAAACACACAAGCACCCCAAAATCAATAATCTATAAACTCACACAACCCCAGGAGTCAGTAGTGAGTAAGCCAAATACCATCATAGCGCGATCGCGTAGTACACATTGTATACACACAGGCAGCTTGCATTATGCCGCCCACATGATGTAAACACGTCTCATGCACCGATTGGATGGCGCTCTCACGTGAGCACCACGTCATAGCCACATTATCCCTATAGTGGGAAAAAAGCAAATAGTGGTCATCTGACTACTATCACGTGACCTCATCAACGTTGCTTAGCACCCACAGCGCCAAATCGCACACGCAACCAGCTGGTTATATGCATAGAAAGCAAAAGAAAAAAAGGTTATGTGACGAATATCACATGACCAAATAGACATAACCTAGCAACCGCAGTACCCAAGCATGCATAACCAGGCCAATTTTTCACATCTCTCCATTCACGTAGTCCCCCCAGGGTGTGCGTAAAGGAGGCAGCTATACAGCCCAACAAATAGTGTTATCCACATACATCAGATACTAAGTATATCATAATAAATATCTTATCTAATGCTGTGCCTGCCAGATACAACACCGCCCATCAACAATTCCACATCTAACCTACAAAAAGAATTGAGGCATACGTACCCAGTGGTGCTCATCAGAGCTAGGATATCCGAGATACTCGGATATCCTAGCTCTTTTTTCACTATTCGAGCTCGAATACCGAGCTCGAATAGTATTAGCTATCAGGGCTGTGCTATCCGAGCGCACTCGGATAGCAAGCAGATATCCGGAGATATCCTAGCTATCCGAGCTCGGATAGCGTCACCAGCTCGGATAGCGTCACGTCTGACGTCACCTCGAGTCCTCACAAGCGAATCAGAGGGCTCCCAGCCCTCTGACTGCAGCCAATCACAGAGGGGAAGCCTGGCCAAGCCCCCCTCTATAAATAGTGGGCGCCATCTTGCCTCACTCGTCCTGCTTGCGACTTACTGACTAACTGTACTGAGAGATTGCTCCAGTGCTTTTTGTCTGTGTGCAAGTGCATTTATATTGTTCTAAACCAAGCATTTTTACACTCCAACACTTGATATTCAACTGTATTTCTTTATATTGTAGATAGATTGTATTTTAGGCAGTTTAGTTTGTGTGATTAGGGACTAGGGAGGGAGACTGTCACTGCTGCAGCTGCTATTTTGTAGTTAGCATTGTACTATTTTGTAGTTAGCAAGGCCCAGCTTTAGTGCTATACCTGTCCTGTATCTGCTCTCTGTAATCTAGTCATACCTGTTCTATTATTTAGCTAGATTCTTCTATTGTTTCGTTAGTACTGTAGGGTACTGTAGTCTGTGTATAGGGACCGTCCGTCACCGCGTTACCTAGGGTCTTTGTGTGCGCAGTGCACGTCTGCACTGTCCGCACCCTCTCGTTAGTGCTACACCCGTCCTATTGTTTATATTACTTGTATTGTGTATTCGCTGAATTGTACTGTAGTCTGTGTATAGGGACACCGTCAGTCAGCGTCAGCTAGGGTCTTTGTGTGCGCAGTGCACGTCTGCGCTGTTCGCACCCTCTCGTTAGTGCTACACCCGTCCTATTGTTTATATTCCATATGCTCCAGTATACTGTCCATATTCCTACTTCATCATTGATGCATCAAATTTCAGCAGTACCTCCACCATAGACACCCACTAGTGATACACTCACCAGATGTCTTGGCCACTGTTAGACTGGCCAACCACGCTCAATTCCAGTGATCCCAGACTCCTCAGGATCCTGGCACCAATTGCTGCTCTATTCCCTTGATCCTTCTATAAGTTGCAATACCTCAAAGGAAACAAATCCTCACATAGCGTAATACTGTCTTCTTAAAATCACGTTTATTATAAAATTGCACTCACATGTCCAGAAAATTATATTGCGCACAGAGTTTTTTCCACGGGCTCTCCCCCGTTGCCAGGCTGGGCACACTTTATGGACTCCACTGCCGTCCGACCCTCGCTGGTTCTGTTCCCAAGAGCGCCTCACTTGTCCTGGTATGTCCACCTCTGCCCAATTGATTTCGTTACTGTCTCGTAATTCATCAGGGGCACGGAGGTCGGATACTAACCAGGATATATTTATACCTATGTGATGCGGCTATCCGGCCGCGCCCCCTTCCCCCATCCACAGCGCTTACGCGCTCATATTGGTCTAACTCCGTAGGTTCACAGGCTCTCATTGGCCACCACCCTCTGACGCCATGCGCGTCACCATGCGACGCGTAACGCGTCATCCTCCCAGCATGCTCTATCTCCTCCGTCCTTCCTCATTGGGCATCACCCTCTGACGCTATGCGCGTCACCACGCGACGCGTAACTCGTCATATTCTCAACAGGCTCTGCCTCCTCCATCCGCCCTCACAAGCTGCCATACTCTATATCTCTAAGCGGGGCACACGTGTACCATACTTCATGTGCCCTCCTCTTCCTGACCATCTATTTGCGTCCCAGCTTGGCTGTAAGGGGAGGGGCCGTTTACACTTGCACACCTTATCCCCAATGCAAGGCAAACCCACCCAGCCTCATTAGCCCCCCCGCATCCCGCCTACAGTACATGCAGTGATTGGTATACACATATATAGCATTTATTAAATCTAATCCAGTTATATTTCTCCATAACTAACATCAACTATTTAAAACATTAGGACCATTATAAAACCCTTATAAACATCTGCATATTATTTCACGTGATTGTTTCCAAAAGTAGATGGTTCATATGAACTACATATTATTCTACATGTTGTTTTCAAAATAAATGGTTCACAAAGCATCTGCCCTCATTTCACAGTCAGTTATCAGCAATAAAGCAGTTCAGATCTAAATCGGCATTGTGCCCCCCAGGCTGAAGGCTCCCCATACTATAAATCCACCGGGTCTCCCTTCTGGAGATATGCCTCACCTTATGGCACTCCCTCCATCCATATGTAACTTTCTCAAGCCCACAAAATTGTAAACCACTTGGATCACACCCATGGTGGACCCTAAAATGTTCAGATACACGATGTCCACTGAACCCCCTCTTTATGTTCCGGATGTGCTCTTGCACTCTTGTCTTTAGGGCCCTAGTGGTTCTCCCCACATATTGTTTACCACAATTGCACCATAACAGATAGACCACCCCCACACTGTTGCAGGTGATGTTTTGCAGAATCTTAAACTTAGCCCTATTGGTAAATGACACCACCTCATGACCTCTAACCCCATTTGCTTCCTCACATGCCTGACATCCTCTACAAGGGAAAAACCCCTTCTGGCTCCAGAATGGAATTACCCCTTTGTTCGGTCCCTCCACCAGACTCGGTGCTAGTATCTGCCTAAGGTTTGGCGCTTTCCTATATATAAATTGCGGCTTCTCTGGCAATATCCGCTGCAAAAGCCTATCCTCCTTCTATACGTGCCAGTGTTTTTTAACAATCGACTCCATCTGTCTGTGCTGACAGGAGTACTCAGTGATAAACGGAACCTTATACTCCCGTGACCCCCCCCTCCCCCACCCTTTATCAAAACCTCCCTATTTTTCTGCCCCACCTCAATAACCTCAGCATACAGTTGTTCCTCCCTATATCCCTTTTCCATAAACCTCTCCACCAATTTCTGTGATTGTGCCATATAGTCATCTACTCTCGTACAGTTCCTACGTATTCTTGTGAACTGTCCCTTAGGGACTGCTTTCAACCACTGTGGATGGTGACAACTGTCTTTGGACAGGTAACCATTCCTGCCCGTGTTCTTAAAAAAAGTGCGTGTAATTGGTCTAACAGTGGCCAAGACATCTGGTGAGTGTATCACTAGTGGGTGTCTATGGTGGAGGTACTGCTGAAATTTGATGCATCAATGATGGAGTAGGAATATGGACAGTATACTGGAGCATATGGAGTTGGATCAATGAGGGTGTGCGCTGAACATTTGTAAACTGTTTAAAAAGGCTAGCCTGAACCTGTTGATAGCGCACCCTATATGATAAGATTGGCTATAGCGCTTTGATATTTGTGTTCATGGTTTTATAAGGTTTTTGAGAAGCCGCATAGCAACGCTGATAATTGTAATATCACTTATGTCCATTGAAAAATGTGCATGATTTTATGATTTTTGTTTTAAAATATTTAAAATATTTTATTTGTATGTGCATATTAGATCTGGAGGTGGTTTAGTAGATCAAAACGCCACTGGGGAAAATTGATTTACCTGTAATGACCGAAATGGATGTGTTTGAATATAGGTCAAACCGGACAGTGGATCTGGATGAAATATTTAAGGTGAAAGAGAGTGGTAGTGATAATGGTAATCAGAATTTAGATGGTTCATTTAGGAAATTGGAACAAGTTCTCATAAAGGAGCAGAATACGTGGTGGGACATTGCCACTTTGAATAAATATATATCTAAGGGTATAACCCCAACAAGATACATATGGGATGTAGTACCGGATGATGGGGAGGACAATGAGAGTAACAATAAGGAGTGGGGGGAATATCTGGAGAAGTGTGGTGATGGTATACTAAAGCTTCTGATAAAGAGAAAAACCGCTCGATTAGATAGATTAGGTGGGGAGGTGGAGAATATTAAGAGCGAATTAGAAGCATTTAAGGATGAGGAACAGTATATAAAGTTATCCCAAAGAACATGTAATTCTTTAATATATCATCAAAAAACAATAATTCAAGATAAGCAGAAACAATTTAATCGGGATTGGGAGATATATAAAAAGCAATCAGCATATAAATGGCAAGCATTGAATAATAAGGATAAGAAGGATCCCGCTGAAGAGGTAAGTAAAGGGATAGAGATTCAGGAACAGTCAGTTAACCCACAGGAGGCCCCTAGGCCAGATAATGATAACCTAACCAGGGTGCAGGAAGATGTGATGCAGAATCAGGGTAGATATAATTTAAGACCATTACCCAGGAGACACCCAGGGAGGGAGGGTTTCTCCCCAAGACAAGGGAGAGGTATTCGAGAGGCTAGGGTCCCACAGCCTATGAACAGTGGGCAAGGTAGGTATGAGGACCCTGGAAGGGTAGATGATAGGAGGAATATGAGGCCCACATATAATGTACCAGTATATAATAGATATGACCCCATAGAACAAGAAACCCGATATCAGCCTTTTTTGGAGGGGGGCCATAGTCAGTACAGACCGGGGGAGAACAGATACAGGAAGGACTATTACGGGGATTTCACATCACCAAGGGACAACAGAAAAAGGGTACCAGAAGGGGGGTACGAGTAGGGTACAGGATACAAGAGAAGAAGAAACCAGTAGGTGAAGGTATTTTTAACATCAGTGGAACGGATCTGAGTAGGCAGGAATTAAAGCTTCTAGACAAAGGATTGAAACATGCCCCTATGAAACCAATGAATAAGTTTCATACATACATAGATCTTCAGAAGTATGCTAGGACCCTTAATATTAAAAAATATTTTCTGAATAAGGAAGGCCCTATGAATAGAGCAAACCCAGTGAGTAAGTACTTACATACGGGGATGCGCAACAGATCAACTTTTAACCCCCAGGGTGGGACAAACGGTAACTGTGTTGAGGTCTTCAAAAGACTGGTGGAAAGGGACTTGCAGAGTATAGAGGAGAAAAGAAGAGATAACACTCTGGCAATTGCTAAGGGTATACTGGAGGAGAAGGGATTAGTGGTTAGACCGGCTGACAAGGGTGGGGGGGTAGTGGTGCTCAACAAGGAACAATATAGAACTGAGCTAGATAGGCTGGTGGGAGATGCCACCACATACTGTAAATTAAGGGGGGACCCTACGAAAATATTCAAGGAGGAACTAAGGAAGATACTTAGGGGAGGATTGGATAGGGGGATTGTCGATGACAAGGAATTTAGATTCCTATTGCCAACAGCACCCAGAATCCCCATTATATATCAAATACCTAAAATTCATAAGAGCACCACTGCCCCTCCGGGCCGCCCTATTATTAGTGGTATAGGGTCTATAACCCATAGACTTGGACAGTACATAGATTATTTCTTGCAGCCATTGGTTCAGAGGTTGCCATGTGTAATCAAGGATACAAAACATATGTTGTGCATCTTGGAAGGGAAGTATATAAATGAAAATAGCCTATTGGTTATGGCAGATGTGGCAAGTCTTTATACGAACATTCCTCATGGGCCTGCCATAGCGGCGGTGAGGGCTGGCTTTGAGGAGGAAGGAGAACTGGACCATCAGCAGGTGGAATTTATCATTGAATTGCTCACCTTTGCTTTGAGTAGGAATTACTTTTGGTATAGGGGGAGATTTTACATCCAAACTAAAGGATGTGCCATGGGGGCGGGGTTTGCACCTTTACTGGCAAATTTGTTTATGGGGCAGTGGGAAGCACGGGTATTGGAACAATGGGCACAAGGGGGGAACATATCCATGTGGCATCGGTTTATCGATGACTTATATATAGTTTGGGAGGGTAGTGCAACACAATTGGATGATTTCATTAAGGAAATTAACACCAATCAATTGGATATTAAATTAGAAGTAGAGAGTGATCTACAGGTGGTCCATTTTTTGGACATTGAGGTGGAGACGCACGAAGGGATGTTTATTACACGCACTTTTTTTAAGAACATGGACAGGAATGGGTACCTGTCCAAAGACAGTTGTCACCATCCACAGTGGTTGAAAGCAG
This sequence comes from Hyperolius riggenbachi, assembly GCF_040937935.1. Classification (NCBI taxonomy): domain Eukaryota; kingdom Metazoa; phylum Chordata; class Amphibia; order Anura; family Hyperoliidae; genus Hyperolius; species Hyperolius riggenbachi. The sequence continues at coordinate 342,118,660 of NC_090649.1, read as the reverse complement.
TCCCTAAGGGACAGTTCACAAGAATACGTAGGAACTGTACGAGAGTAGATGACTATATGGCACAATCACAGAAATTGGTGGAGAGGTTTATGGAAAAGGGATATAGGGAGGAACAACTGTATGCTGAGGTTATTGAGGTGGGGCAGAAAAATAGGGAGGTTTTGATAAAGGGTTGGGGAGGGGGGGGGGTCACGGGAGTATAAGGTTCCGTTTATCACTGAGTACTCCTGTCAGCACAGAAGGATGGAGTCGATTGTTAAAAAACACTGGCACGTATTGAAGGAGGATAGGCTTTTGCAGCGGATATTGCCAGAGAAGCCGCAATTTATATATAGGAAAGCGCCAAACCTTAGGCAGATACTAGCACCGAGTCTGGTGGAGAGACCGAACAAAGGGGTAATTCCATTCTGGAGCCAGAAGGGATTTTTCCCTTGTAGAGGATGTCAGGCATGTGAGGAAGCAAATGGGGTTAGAGGTCATTAGGTGGTGTCATTTACCAATAGGGCTAAGTTTAAGATTCTGCAAAACATCACCTGCAACAGTGTGGGGGTGGTCTATCTGTTATGGTGCAATTGTGGTAAACAATATGTGGGGAGAACCACTAGGGCCCTAAAGACAAGAGTGCAAGAGCACATCCGGAACATAAAGAGGGGGTTCAGTGGACATAGTGTATCTGAACATTTTGGGGTCCACCATGGGTGTGATCCAAGTGGTTTACAATTTTGTGGGCTTGAGAAAGTTACATATGGATGGAGGGGGTGCCATAAGGTGAGGCATATCTCCAGAAGGGAGACCCGGTGGATTTATAGTATGGGGAGCCTTCAGCCTGGGGGGCACAATGTCGATTTAGATCTGAACTGCTTTATTGCTGATAACTGACTGTGAAATGAGGGCAGATGCTTTGTGAACCATTTATTTTGAAAACAACATGTGGAATAATATGTAGTTCATATGAACCATCTACTTTTGGAAACAATCACGTGAAATAATATGCAGATGTTTATAAGGGTTTTATAATGGTCCTAATGTTTTAAATAGTTGATGTTAGTTATGGAGAAATATAACTAGATTAGATTTAATGAATGCTATATATGTGTATACCAATCACTGCATGTACTGTAGGCGGGATGCGGGGGGGGGGGGGGGGGGCTAATGAGGCTGGGTGGGTTTGCCTTGCATTGGGGATAAGGTGTGCAAGTGTAAACGGCCCCTCCCCTTACAGCCAAGCTGGGACGCAAATAGATGGTCAGGAAGAGGAGGGCACAGGAAGTATGGTACACGTGTGCCCCGCTTAGAGATATAGAGTATGGCAGCTTGTGAGGGCGGATGGAGGAGGCAGAGCCTGTTGAGAATATGACGAGTTACGCGTCGCGTGGTGACGCTCATAGCGTCAGAGGGTGATGCCCAATGAGGAAGGACGGAGGAGATAGAGCATGCTGGGAGGATGACGCGTTACGCGTCGCATGGTGTCAGAGGGTGGTGGCCAATGAGAGCCTGTGAACCTACGGAGTTAGACCAATATGAGCGCGTAAGCGCAGTGGATGGGGGAAGGGGGCGCGGCTGGATAGCCGCATCACATAGGTATAAATATATCCTGGTTAGTATCCGACCTCCGTGCCCCTGATGAGTTACGAGACAGTAACGAAATCGATTGGGCGGAGGTGGACATACCAGGACAAGTGAGGCGCTCTTGGGAACAGAACCAGCGAGGGTCGGACAGCAGTGGAGTCCATAAAGTGTGCCCAGCCTGGCAACGGGGGAGAGCCCGTGGAAAAAACTCTGTGCGCAATATAATTTCCTGGACATGTGAGTGCAATTTTATAATAAACGTGATTTTAAGAAGACAGTATTACACTATGTGAGGATTTGTTTCCTTTGAGGTATTGCAACTTATAGAAGGATCAAGGGAATAGAGCAGCAATTGGTGCCAGGATCCTGAGGAGTCTGGGATCTGTGGTTGGCCAGTCTAACAGTGGCCAAGACATCTGGTGAGTGTATCACTAGTGGGTGTCTATGGTGGAGGTACTGCTGAAATTTGATGCATCAATGATGCAGTAGGAATATGGACAGTAAACTGGAGCATATGGAGTTGGATCAATGAGGGTGTGCGCTGAACATTTGTAAACTGTTTAAAAAGGCTAGCTGAACCTGGTGATAGCGCACCCTATATGATAAGATTGGCTATAGCGCTTTGATATTTGTGTTTATATTACTTGTATTGTGTATTCGCTGAATTGTACTGTAGTCTGTGTATAGGGACACCGTCAGCTAGGGTCTTTGTGTGCGCAGTGCACGTCTGCGCTGTCCGCACCCTATCGTTAGTGCTACACCCGTCCTATTGTTTATATTACTTGTATTGTGTATTCGCTGAATTGTACTATAGTCTGTGTATAGGGACACTGTCAGTCCGTCAGCTAGGGTCTTTGTGTGCACACTGCGCAATCTCTCGTTAGCGCTACACCGATCTCTGATGTAGAGTACACCTGTCCGTCACCTCACACACCCACCACCACCAGTCCCACCCCATTAAAGTACCCCACTTGTCCCACCCGCCTTTACATACATACGGGTTTTTTTTTTCATTTGTATAATATTAAAAATATACGATGTCTGGCACTGGCAGTCACGGTTTGGGCAGGGGCAGCAAGGGCATTGCCAAGAGAGGAGGTCGTGGGCGTAGCAGCCGCGCCACCACCACAATGCGCAGTTCTGCGTCTGCACCAGTGGCTATTCCGCCATTAGCCACTGGCCGTAGATGCCTTGGCCGCCCAACAGCTGGGAGTCACGCTGCAGAGACGCAGCAGCAGTGTGTGGCGCAGATGTTCCTCCCACCGCCAGGTCGTAGCCGTCCTATTGAGGAGAAGGACGCAGACTCTGTGGTGGAACTGATGGTGGATGAGCAGGCCACCATTAGCTCTGGAACCGAGTCCTCCACCCCCGCCACCACTCCTGTTCGCAAGAGCAGCAGCAGCCGACCAGCACTGCCTGGGGAGGAGGAGAAGGAGTGCAGTTCTCCAGCCCCAGCGGGCGACACCATCACCCTGTCACTCAGCACCTTCTTATCCCCAAGCGCAGTGGGGTTATGGAGTGCTGTTGCAGCAGAATTGGAGGAGGAAGGAATGCTCATGGGCACTTTGGGGGATGATGCTTTGGACAGTCAGATAGTGGTGAGTGTCCATCCGCCCATGCATGCAGAAGGGGAGTTTGTGGGATCCCAGCAGGACATGTTTGCGGAGGGGGAGGATGATGATGACAGGGTGAAGGACAGAGACTGGGTGCCAGGTCCTGGGAGTGGGGATGTCATCAGCTCTGAGGAGGAGGATGCGTCTGTGGGCCTTGCTAGAAGGATCAGCATCGCAGGCATGGGCAGGATCACAAGTGGGCGTGGTATGCAGGCCACATAGCGTGCTGATCCGGAGACGAGTTCTGCCAGTGCCAACACCAGCCGCACCAAGAACACCCCCCCCCCCCCCCAACCACCACAGGGAGACCAGCGGCAGCAGCACCTTCCAGCCGAAGGGGCAACTTCACCTCCCCAATATGGAATTTTTTCACCCTGCCATATGTGAAGTGCAAGTATGCCACCTGCAACCAGTGCCGCAAGCAGCTCAGCAGAGGGAAGGAGCCCTCTGCGTTTGGCACCACCTCTCTGGTCAACCATCTTGCAGGGAAACCCTTTCATGAGCTTGAGGAGTTCGTGAAGTTGAAGGAAGCTGGCAGTGGCTGTGGCAGACCCACCACCACTGCGAAGCCGTCGGCAGCAGCCACCCGCCCTCCTCCACCTCCTCCAGCAGCACCAGCAGGAGTGCGTCAGCAACGCACTGCTCCTCCTCCCTCTGCAACTCCTGCCGCCGACACTGAGGCCTGTTCTGGCAGCCAGTCCTCAGTGGCCTCCTCTGCTCCCTCCACTGATTCCCGTGCCAGCAAAAGGCGTCGCCAGACCCTGCTCAGCGACACCTTCCAGGGGGTGGTCAGGGTTCTGCCTCCCAGCAGCCGTCGCGTGCGTCAGCTGAACGGCTTGCTGGCACCGGCCATGTGCTCCCAACTCCTGCCTTATTCCCTTGTGCAGGAGGGGAGTGACATGCGTGCGCTCCTGATGTGTGCAGCCCCCGATTGGCCAATCCCCAGCCGACATTATTTTGCACGCACGGCCATCCCTGCACTTCACCGCTCTGTGATGGCCAATGTTGGGAGAGGGCTGGAGCACGCAGTGGGTCAACGGGTCCACGTCACCATGTACTCGTGGAGCAGCTGGTTTGGGACAGGATGCTATCTGTCCTTCACTGTGCATTGGGTCAGCTTGGTGGAAGGGGGTGAGGAGGGGGGAGCAGCATCGGGCACTGTCAGAGCAGCAGCAGCACCAACAACGCAGTGGGTGGTGCCACCATGCAGGTCAGCGGAATTGCAGCAGGTTCCTCTGATCCGCTTCCATCCTCCGGCACACCAGCCCAAACCCCCCGCCTCAGCAGCAGCGTGAAGCCCCGCCACTGCCAAGCGCTGCTGGAATTGGTCAGCCTGGGGAAGACCAAACTGACGGCGAACCATGTCCTGGCCAAACTCCGAGAGCAGGAGAGGAATTGGCTGACCCCCAGAGGCCTCAGTCGGAGAGGTGGTGTCCGACAATGGGGCAAACCTGGTTGCTGCAATCAGCAGGGGAGACCTGACCCACATACCCTGCCTGGTGCACGTCCTGAACCTGGTAGTCCAAAAGTTCCTGCGGACCTACCAGGGGATGGACTGACTCCTTGAGGCGGCAAGGAAGGTTGTGCGTCATTTCCGGCACTCGCCTGCAGCCGTAGCGAGCCTGGAAGAGGTGCAGAAGGAGCTGCACCTGCCACAGCACCGGCTCACGATCGATGTTCCAACTCGCTGGAACTCCACCCTGGCGATGTTGGAGCGTCTGGTTGAACAGAGGCAGGCTGTCAGCCAGTACCTTGCACGAGCAACAGTTGCCTCCATCACTGCAACTGGGCGTGCCGCCACCAACCTCCCGTCCATAATCTCCACGGAGGACTGGGGGCACATGCAGCAGGTGTGCTCAGTCCTGGCACCCTTCCTGCAGGCCACCAACATGGTAAGCAATGGTGTGCGAGTGGGTCCCCTTGGTGTGTGTGCTGGGCAGGGCCCTGTATGCACTGCTGGAAGAGGGAGCAGCAGCCTTGGACCAGCAGGAGCTGCAGACAGCTTCACAGGCCACCTCTGAGGAGGAGGGCTTGGAGTTAGTGGAGGTCCCTGACCTTGCTGCTGATGAGGGGGAGCAGCAGAGCACAGCTGGGCTGGTGCAGGGGTGGAGAGAGGATGAGGTGGAGGAGGAAGAGGAGGACAGCACTGTCGGCTCTGGGGCTGCCGATGATGTGCCAGCAGACGTGGCCAGACTCTTCCCAATGGCAGCGCACATGCTGAGGTGCCTGCGCAAGGACCCAAGGGTGATCCAGATGAAGCAGAGGGAGGACATCTGGATCTGCATGATGCTGGACCCACGTCTGAAGGGGAAGCTTAGCCAGTTCCTGCCTGCAGGAGGAGACCGTGCGCAACAAATGAGGGATTTGCATCTGTCCCTTGTTGAGCGCTTGGAGGAAGCCTTCCCTCAGACATCCACCCCCACTGTCCAGCCAGCACAGAGGCAGCAGCAGGTGCCTGCATCCACCAGCAGCAAGCGCACGCGCACCACAGACCTGCTGTCTCTGACCCAAGAGCTCTACATGAGTGTAGAGCTGCCAAGGACTAGAGAAGGTGCCTGCAGCAGCATCCTTCTCCAGTCACAGGCAGCGCTTGACCCACATGATGGCTGACTACATGGGGTCCTTCAGCGGGCTTGACAGCGTGGCCCCTGTTGATCCAATGGAGTATTGGGTCAAGCACCTGCCGATCTGGAGCAAGCTTGCGCAGTACGCCCTGGAAGTGCTCTCCTGCCCCCCTTCCAGCGTACTGTCAGAGCTTTGCTTTAGTGCAGCCGGTGGAGTCGTCACTGAGAAGCAATCTCGTCTGTCTCACAAGTCTGTGGACAGACTGACTTTACTCAAAATGAACCAGGCTTGGGTGGAAGGCGAATTCATGGCCCCTGTTGTCGGCGAGAGGGGACATGAAGTGGCGCACACACATTACACCTGCATCTGCTGCTGCTGTATTTCTTCCTGCTGTCTGTGTCTCCACTGCCAGGGAACACATTACAAGGTGCTGCTGCCCATGCGCCACCAGCTATTACGCTCGAAAATAGCTGCCTGCATAAATTTAAAAAAAAAAAAAACAATTGTAATTATTTTAGAGGTGTCCGGGTTGAAAACTGTGCTATCCCAATTGTGTATTGGACACAATGTGGGCTTCACGACCACTGTCTGGAACCTCATGCTGTTTATTTACGGCCCTGGAACCACCGCTAGGAACCAGGGCCTATTATGTCTCGCTGCCTGCCCTCCTGCTGCCTGCTGCCAAATGCCAGTCTGCCACACACACTGATCCTCTTCACGCTGCCTGCTGTTGTATTTCCTCCTGCTGTCTGTGTCTCCACTGCCAGGGAACACATTACAAGGTGCTGCTGCCCATGCGCCAAAAGCTATTACGCTCAAAAATAGCTGCATCCATTTGAAAAAAAAATTGTAATTAATTTAGAGGTGTGCGGGTTGAAAACTGTGCTGTCCCAATTGTGTATTGGACACAATGTGGGCTTCACGACCGCTGTCTGGAACCTCATGCTGTTTATTTACGGCCCTGGTACCACCGCTAGGAACCAGGGCCTATTATGTCAGTCACATCACACTGCCTGACACACATTACTCCTCCTCCTGTAGCTGCATTGAGCTTCTGCTGTCTGTGTGCTGCTACCACTGCCAGGGAGAACAGAAGAACTATTTCCTGCCACCTGCCCACCCACTCTCCTACCGGCAGCTATTACCACACTACAATAGCTGCAAGCCTGCAACTACTTCCTCCTCCTGCTGATGTCTGTGTTTTACCACTGCCAGGGTACACAGAAAAAGGCGCTGTGGCTTGCAATGTGCCACTACCTATTATGCCATCAACACAAATATAACTATGATGTTATTAAAATAAAATATTTCCACAAATGAAGTAAAAAAAAAGTATTACAAAAGAAAGGAAAACCAAGACACATAATCGAATGATAGAGAAAAAAAGGAAGAAGAAGAAGATATAGAAGAAGAAGGAGGAGGAAGAGGAAGATTCGAGTAGAAGAAGATATAGAAGAAGAAGAAGAAGATCCGAGTAGAAGAAGATATAGAAGAAGAAGAAGAAGATTCGAGTAGAAGAAGATGAAGACAACGTAAATGAAGACTTCCAACTTACAACCATTTTGGACACACCTTCTCATGCAAAAACTTCATGAAGTTAATTTACTATTTTTGATACCTTTTTTATAACTACTACATCACCACATAATCACTTGATGTTTTTCTGCATAAAAAAGGTGGTTTCATGCATCATTGACCTCCAATACAAGTTTTAAAAGCTATTTAAGGCCAGCTCGAATAATTTACTCGAATACAGACTCGGATAGTGACGTCTGATATCCGAGGTCGAATCGGATATTCGATTAACTCAAATATTGAACTTCGAGAGAATTCGGATAGTTTACTATCCGAATTCGACCAAACTCGAATAGGATAATGAGGTATCCGAGCAGCACTGTACGTACCACCCCAGAGCTAAAGCCACACATGTCACCCACCAGGACCTATACAGAGAAGAGTATTGTAACATAATTAAAAACAATAATAACGCATAAACATCATAATAAAAACAGATGTAAAACTCAAAGCTTTAGTACAAAATCTTAAGCTACATCACACAATTGCATGTAAATCGTACTCTTGATTTAACCCATTATAGTATAAGGTATCCACATTTTTGTCCACTGAACCCCCCCCTGGGTTTAGTACCTGTTGTAGGACAAAAGGAAATGCTCACTCCCAGACAGCACTCTGCCACTTATATAGTCTGCAGACTGCCAGTCAGCCAATAAGAAGTGCAAATACATTACACCTAGTCTGCTGTACTTAATTGAGCAGAGGCTGAGCAATTCAGCCAATCGTTAGAGAGGGCTTCAGTTGCATATAGACAAAGGTTATATAGACAAAAGACAAAAGGAAATGCTCACTTCTTATATAGTCTGCAGACTGGCAGTCTGCAGACTATATAAGTGGCAGAGTGCTGTCTGGGAGTGAGCATTTCCTTTTGTGCTTGGTAAGTTGAAGGAGTGGTGGGGGTGAGTTCCTGGTGGTGGCAGCTCCGGGGCTCACCTGCACTCCCCTATTGTGTTACATGCTGGTTTGGGGGTCCCGAGCAGTGGCAGTGCTCGGAGACCCACCTGTCATGTGCACTAGTGTTTGCATACCTATTGTAGAACCCAGAATTTTAAATCTGATACAACAGGTCTATGTTCCTTAAAATGTGCTGGAACAGGCAAATCAGTCTTATGTGTCCTGATTTTAGATCTGTGAGAGGAGATTCTGTCCCCAACACTCTGAGCGGTCTCACCCACATATAAAAGCCCACATGGACACTTAATGCAATACACTATAAAATTAGAACCACAATCAAACCTTCCTTTAATCTTAAAGAGAATCTGTATTGTTAAAATCCCACAAAAGTAAACATACCAGTGCGTTAGGGGACATCTACTATTACCCTCTGACACAATTTCGCCGCTCCTCGCCGCATTAAAAGTGGTTAAAAACAGTTTTAAAAAGTTTGTTTGTAAACAAACAAAATGGCCACCAAAACAGGAAGTAGGTTGATGTACAGTATGTCCACACATAGAAAATACATCCATACACAAGCAGGCTGTATACAGCCTTCCTTTTGAATCTCAAGAGATCATTTGTGTGTTTCTTTCCCCCTGTTCTCATGTACTGAAGTTTCAGGCTGCTTGTTTCTTCCTGCAAACAGCTTTGCCCTTGTCTGTAATTCTTCAGATCCCCCCGCTCTGTGACAAAGCGGCGTGACGGCCGCGATACCGGTGGAGCAGTCCACCGGGGGTTCCTGTCGGTGCCTCACCCATGCGCCCATCATATCTTGGCCCGGCTAAGTATCCCTGCTAGTCCTCTTTGTGGGTTCACCTATAAAATCACGTCTGCTCTCACTTATTTTACAGGCAATATATGCTTATGATGTTTTGTGGATTATTATGTCACTTTGTTATATATATAATTCTTTGATAATGAATTACTTTTGATTTCACTTGCTGTGCACCTTTTTCTAGCTTTGATACATGAACCCGGGTTCTTAGCCCAGGATGGCTCATTATTGAGCATCCTGGTTGCTATATCATATTATCTACAATAATATTGATGTGGACTTTGGCCAGTCCTTATGATTTTACGATTATTGTGCTATATATGTATTGTGCGATTGGGTTGAGTACCTTACTTTTTTTAATTGGTTTTATATATTGTAGTGATGTATTTAATAAACTTTTTGCACTTTCTCATATGATAGAGTGTAGTGCTAATTGTGAGGGCTGAATTCCCCTTTTTTTGCTAACATTGTATTATACACAGCCCCAGCACACACTGAGGGGCAAGAGTGCAAATATTATCTCCTTTTCCGTATACAGGACCAGCTAACAGCGCATAGACAGTCAATTGACCTCCTTACTCCAGCAGAGTCTTCTCCCTTAAAAGACTCAGAACAAAGCCGCCATAGTGTAATAACATTTATTAAAATATTTAAGATCAAGTAGTGCACTCACATTTCTGAATACAATTATGCGCATATAATAAAACCTCCTGCGGACGTCCGCTCTGCTGCCAGTCTCGCGTCTCCACGCAACGCTACGCTCGTAGCGTTGAGTGGAGACGCGAGACTGGGAGCAGAGAGGACGTCCGCAGGAGGTTTTATTATATGCGCATGATTTTATTCAGAAGTGTGAGTGCAGTACTTAATCTTAAATATTTTAATAAATGTTATTACACTATGGCGGCTTTGTTCTGAGTCTTTTATCAGAATCATCAGAATCAGAATCAAATTTATTCGCCAAGCACGACTGGGTCATGCCCGGAATTGGGTTTGGCACCTTACACTTGCTCAAAGTAAACACAGGAAGTACAAAAAGACAAACATGCAGAGACAAAAAGTGCAGAACAGTCCATACTATATACAAAAACAGGGGTGCAAAATGGGCAATAGAATACAGTAAAGTGATCAGTGTCAGTGTCCAGATTCAGCATAGAGTTATGTTCGCTAGTTCAGTCAAGTGAGTTCAGGAGGTTGACAGCAGAGGGGAAAAAGGAGTTACTGTGCCTCGAAGTTTTTGCGTAGATGGCTCGGTACCTGCGGCCTGACGGTAGACGGATGAAAAAGCGGTGACCAGGGTGTGAGGGGTCACCGGCAATCTTCAGTGCTCTGGAGCGTAGCCTGGAGATATGTAGGCAGTCGAGTGAGGGGAGTGGTCTCCCAATGATCCTTTCCGCCGATCTAATGATCCTCTGAAGTTTGTATCTATCCCTGTTGGACGATCCAGCGTACCATACAAGGATCGAAGAGCAGAGGACGGACTCTATGGTGGCAGTGTAGAAGTTCATCAGCAATTCCTGGGCCATGCCGAACTTCTTCAGTTGTCGGAGGAAGAACAGCCTCTGCTGGGCTTTCCTCTGAGTTAAGGTGGTGTTTTCCTTCCAGGTCAGGTAATTTGAGATGGTGGTGCCCAGGAGGCGAACGCTGGCCACTCGCTCAGCTTCAAAGCCATCAATGTGGATTGGTGGGGGGGCAGGAGCATGCCTCCTGAAGTCTACTATCACCTCAACAGTTTTGGCTGTGTTAAGGACCAGTCTGTTATCCCTGCACCACTGGCATATTCTGTCGACCTCCCGGCGGTAGTCCTGTTCGTCGTTGTTGGTCACCAGGCCAACGATGGTGGTGTCATCCGCAAATTTGATGACCTTGACAGAGTTTTCCCTGGATCTACAGTTGTTTGTGTAGAGGGAGAATAGGATCGGTGATAAGACACAGCCTTGTGGGGCCCCCGTGTTTGTTACCCTTGGTTGAGAGATGACATCCCCTAGCTTCACGACTTGAGACCTGTTGGTCAGGAAGTCGGTGATCCACAGGCGAAGGGTGGGATGGACATTTAGCTCTTCCAGATTGCTCTGCAGTATGCGGGGGCAGATGGTGTTAAAAGCCGAGCTAAAGTCTAGTAGAAGGATCCTGGCATACGTGTTAGATTTTTCCAAGTGATCGTTTACAAGCTCTAAACAGATGTTGATAGCATCATCAGTGGATCTGTTTGCTCTATATGCAAACTGGAATGGGTCTAGTAGGGGGGTGGCGTCGAGCTTAATGTGGGACAGAACTGCTCTTTCAAAGGTTTTCATGATGTTGGAGGTGAGGGCCACCGGCCTGAAATTGTTGAGTTCGGAGTTTCCCTGCTTCTTGGGGACCGGAATGATAGTGGACTGTTTGAAGCACGCGGGGACCTTGCCTTCCTGAAGGGATTTGTTGAAGATGGGGGTCAGGATGGGAGCTAGCTGCTGTGAGCATGTTTTCAGGCAGGCTGGTGACACCCCATCAGGCCCAGAGGCTTTCCTCGCATTCAGTTTTGACAGGTGGAGGAGGACGTCAGCTTCACACACAGCTGGTGGTGGAGGGTTCAGGTCTGGGACATCATAGTCTTTGGCTGTGGAGTGGGCAGTAGCTGTCTCAGGCTCTGCTGCTGCCTCCTGGTTTTCAAACCTGCTGTAGAATCTGCTTAGGTCTTCTGCTAGCTTGGCACTTGGCGTTGCCTGCTGGGGGGAGGGCTTGTAGTTCGTGACAACTTTGAGCCCTTTCCAGACAGCTCGTGGGTCATTTGAAAGGAGGTTGCGTCTCAACCTTTCCGCGTACTCCTTTTTGGCGGCTCTTAGTTCTCGCTTCAGGTTGTTCCTTGCTGTCCTATAGTCTTCCTGATTTCCGGCCTTGTGCGCTGCTTCCTTGCTTCTCCTCAGTTGCCGTAGTTTGTTGGAGAACCACGGTTTATTGTTAGGGTAGACTTTGAAGGACTTGGTAGGTATGCAGGTGTCCTCGCAAAAGCTGATATATGAAGAGATGTTGTCTGCCCATTCGTCCAGGTTTGGGGCTTCCAATGCCTTCCAGTCAGTGCAGTCGAAACACGCCTGGAGTTGGAGTTTGGCTTCACTCGACCACACTTTGGTAGACTTGAGAATGGGTTTCATTGACTCCAGGCGCCTCCTGTAGGTGGGGATCAGGTGGACGAGAGAGTGGTCGGAGAAGCCCAGTGCTGCCCGTGGTATGGCTTTGTAGGCATCTTTCAGCACTGTATAACAATGGTCGAGGGTGTTCCGGCCCCTGGTGGGGCAGGCCACGTGCTGGTGAAAACGTGGTAGCTCATGGCGGAGATTGGCTCTGTTGAAGTCCCCCATTACGATGAACAGCGAGTCCGGAAAGGATGACTCCCATTGTGTGATGGTGTCGCTCAAGTCACGCAGAGCGTGTCTGGCATCGGCATCTGGAGGGATGTACACTCCTACGAGGACAAAGGAGGAGAACTCCCTGGGCGAGTATATCGGCCTGCAGTTGACTATCAGAAGTTCTAGCTCGGGGGAGCAGCTCTTGGCTAGTATCGAAGTGTTTAGGCACCATGATTGGCAGATGTAAAAACAGATACCTCCGCCCTTCTTTTTACCAGAGAGGACAGTGCTGCGGTCTGCTCGTATTAAGCTGAAGTTTGGGAGCTGAAGGGCATTGTCTGGGATGTCATCCCGTAGCCACGTCTCTGTTTAAGGGAGAAGACTCTGCTGGAGTAAGGAGGTCAATTGACTGTCTATGCGCTGTTAGCTGGTCCTGTATACGGTCATCAACTACATCTGGTGAGCCCGCAACTATACTAACTTTACACACTGGGTGTGTGGTGATCATAAACTATACACCGGTGACCAGCTGTATGGGTGAAGGCGTGCTTTTTACCTGCTTTTAAACAGTATTACGCTATGCACTGTTTTTTGTTCTGAGGTGTACATAGGAAGAAGGCTTAAGGAGTGTGAGGTGTCATCTACTACATGCTGTTCATGCTGATCATAATCAATCAGCCAACCTATTTGGTGAGCGTGATACTTATCATTGGTATGGAGGCCTGTGTTTGTGGACTTTTAAGTGGACTTTATTTACTTTTATTTAAGTTTGCCAAAGGAACTGTGTCATAATTTTGGACTGCATCTGGCTGGTGTTAGAGCGCTGTACATAGCTAGTTACAATCTTAATAATTGTGACTTGGGGATAGCTGACTTGAGGGCTGGTGGATTAAAACTCTCAAACCTTAAAAACGAGTTAAGGTACATTGGCTTGCGGTAAACATCAGTACTTAAGCCTACATCAGTCTTCTCCATCCTGACATCAAGAAAATCTACCACCGTCTCATTCCAGTAGGCCGTCAGTCGAATAAAAGAGTACCCAGAATGTACGGTAGTTCCTGCATAAAGGTCTCTAGGCTCTAATGTGGCCCTGCCCATACAACAAAAATGTTTTCATTATAGTAAACCAAACTTTCGCATATTTCTGAAAAAGACCATTCAAGTACACAAAAGCCTCCTCATACATTTCCATGTGCAAATTGGCATAGGACGGGGCCACATTCGAGCCCGTCGCTGTCCGCTGTATCTGAATAAGAAATTGATCCTGAAAGAGAAAGTAGTTCTTAGTCAGTAATATTTCATGTAATGCCATCAAAAATTTACATTGTTCAAAGGAAAAGTCAGTCCTAGTTTCCAAAACTTAGTATCAAGTCTGTGGATAAGGGTGGGGGCATCGTGTTGATGGATAAGTCCTTCTATATTAATCAAGTAGAGGAGTAGAATTGGGGTTTCAAAGGATGACATTTTTGATCTTTTCCATTAGCCAATAAATATCAAGTTTACTCTAAGGTTTTTGATTAACTAATAGTAAGCATGGTGTACATTTTTGGTAAATACAATGCTGAATAATGTATGTGTGTGTGTGTGCTTTTATTTCAGATAAGAAATATTCTGAATTCAGTCAGACTTCTTGGTGATACATGTGTGTCATTTACTGATAACTGCATTATTGGAATTCAAGCAAATACTGAAAGAATCAATAAACTGATGAATGAATCTTTGATGCTTGTAACTGCTCTCAATACCCATATAGGTAAGAAATGTTTGTGGTAAGCTTGGTTAAAATTCCTTCAGGTCCCTAATGGAGATCTGTCAAAAACATTATATGTAGTTTATACCAGACTTACATTTGAATGTAAACTCTCTCAACCTTTTGTCTTGGAATTTGTTATACTGTACATTTAATTCATCATGTTACATTTGTTGCTGAAATTACTATATCTGCCAATTCTGAATTTTGTACCAGTGTGTAAATTTGGTACTATTGTATTACCAGTATTATGTACCTCATGTTTGTTTATTACTCTGTACAGCGCCACAGAATATGTTTCCTTTAAAAATCAATAATAATCATAATAAGTTTGATTTAACAGTTTCCCCATAAACATATCAAATTTCACCTGTACATAGTTCCTTATCTTGCTAAAGAGCTATTCTGTTGTGACAAAGATGGCAGCATTATCTGCATCACCACCCTTTTTAGGAAACATCTGCATTGTGTGTTGTTAAACCAGGTAATCTGTGATGGTATGAGCTATGGTGTTTTAATTCACAAAACGAAAGCATGCAGTTAAGACATTGGCCTCAATTCACTAAGCTTATCTTCTGTCTTTAATAACGTTTCTAGAGTGGTCACCATGGTGATGAGGCATGTCCTATTCAGGAAACATTTTACCTCAGGCAAACCTAAAGTTAACTCTTCTGTCTTTAAGTTAACTCTTCAATCCTTAAAATAACTCCAGGGTTAAAGACAGGCTGTTTATTAACTGTGTGTGAAAATAACTACAGAGGAGGTAAATTAACTACAGAGGAGGTAAATTAACTACAGAGGAGGTAAATTAACTACAGAGGAGGTAAATTAACTACAGAAGAGGTAACTTAAGGAATGAAGAAATAAAATAACTCTCTCACTGTGTGGAGGTACGTTTTCTCTTGCCTTATTATCTCCAGCATGATCTTAGTGAATTGAGGCCATTTACTCTTAAAGAAAAGCTGTAAATAAAAAAAAGTCCCCCCCCCCGTCCTCCTGTGTCCCATGGTGGCAGCGATAAAGCTCCCTGAATGCCGGGGATATAAATATTTACCTTCCCAGCACCAGCGCAGGCACAGTATCGGCTCTCCGCTCCGAGATAGGCGGAAATAGCCGATGTCTGTCGGTCCACTCTGCTGCGCAGGCACAAGTCTCCTACGCCTGTGTAGTAGAGCGGACCGGTTAGAGATCGGCTATTTCCGCCTATTTCCAAGCCGAGAGCCACAACAGTGCCTCCGCTGGAGCCAGAAAAGGTAAATATTGCAGAGCCTGACAAATTGTCGGCTGTGCGTTCCGTGGGCTGCAGCGAGACCCCCGTCGGACACAGGAGGACGGGGAAGCCTCAATAGGATCCAGAGGCTTCCCCCTACCGAGGTGAGTAGCCCCCATGGGAACTTTTTTCCCTATAGAGTCTCTTTAAGTAAATAAATAAGTGCAATGGACTGCAATTAATACAAAGTATGTGCTGTATACTACTGTATGATTATGACTGAAAGAAAGAAAAATTAACTTTATGCTACTCATTTCAACAGAGAAAAGTCACATGATCTTGGTCTCATGCCAACTTAGAAATGCCAATTTAAATGTGTAATACACATTAGAAGTTTGTATATAACCAAGAGGTGGCGCTCACGACTGCAGCCCTAATAATTCCACTTTAGACTCCTGTACACATATAAGACACCCCAATTAGTTTGCATTAAACATTGACTGCACATAGTCCACCGTTCAATATTCCACTATTCCAGTCCACAGTAAAAAAGCTTCTCCTCTTTATTGCCTCTTTTATAGGTTCTCTCTAAAGTTGGACAGATTAGCCACCACCACACCCCAGGTGAGCCACTCACCGCGTATATTGACCCACTGGGTCTGATTGCACCTTGGCACCATTCCCGGGTCGTCCCCCACCTCTCTGGCAATGTTATGCTTCTCTCTGCAGACTCTTTTTGTGGTCTTGTTTCCTCATGTAGATGCATCTCAATGAAAATGCCTCAAATAGTGTAATATTGCTAAAACTTTTATTAAGTATAAAATAGATGTGCACTCACAGTTTCCGTGTAGTAAAATGGGCATGGAGTAATTTAGAACAGGCTCTCCCCCTTGTGTGGGCCGGTTGGCAGGCTCAATGTGTTCCAGGTCGCTACGCTGCCGGCGTTGCACGCACGGAAGGTATCCGCCTCTAGTTCCTGGAGCCGCTTCCACTGCTGAGTGCCCGTCCACACTGGTTTCAGTTCCGCATCAGTCTCCGCTCTATCGATTTTGTCACAAGTGACCTCATTATACAGCCTACCCCCCTCCCATCTCCGCCCCTCACTGCTCAACCTGCAAGCGTTCCCACATGGGAGAGAGCTTACATTTCATAGTATGCAGATTACATATACGTTGCATGCATAAGATCCATGTTAAAGTATTATTGCACATAATTCTAAATTATATAAAAACATTTGTGGCCCGCACACAAAATTAAAAATTAAAAAAACAATGTTTAAAACCTAGCATAAAAATGCTGGTTCGCTTTCTCTTGTATAACAAAAAAATCACAGTAAAAGAGGTATGCGTTCTCAGCTAGATTAGTCGGTTTGCCTCCTCTTATGCAAGAGGAAGCGAACCAGCGTTTTTTTTATGCTAGGTTTTAAACATTGGATCTTTCATTTATTATTTTAATTCTGTGTGCGGTGCTTAAACATTATATGTGTATACAGCTGTCAATATTGCTTTAACGTTTGGTAGAGTAAAAAAAACCTCTCAAAATGAATGTTTTTGAACAGAGGGCTGGAGGATAGTAAATCTGGATGAGGTTTTCATAGATAGTGGTGAGATAGGGGGCACAATGGAGCAGGAGTTTAAGAAGCTCCAGAATGTTATGACTAAGGAACAAAGCACATGGTGGGACTTGGCCGCACTCACAAAGTATGACAAGGAGGGTATTATACCCAAAAGATTAAGGTGGGATTTAATGGCAAACAATAGGGAGGATGAAGAGGAAAACGATAAAGAGTGGGAGGAATAGTTCGATAAGTGCGGCCAGGGCCTTGTAAAATTACTTATGAAAAGGAAAAACAAAAGTTTGGAACGATTGGGGGGGGATATAAAGTCGAATAAATCGAAGCTGGCCCCTATAAATGGTTTAGAGGAATATAAAGCCAGATCCAAAAAGCCTAGGTGAGATCTTGGAAAAAATTAGAAAGAGATTAGTAAAAAACTAAGAAAATTTCAAAGGGATGCTGGTGCAACCAGCAAAAAGGAGGCATGCAGATGGCAGATAAAGAAAAGAGAGGACAAAAGAGCGGTCAGAGGTCACCCAACAACAGCAGCAGCAGCCAAAAACTGGTGGGGAGCAGAGAAATGAACAAAAAATAGTCCAGAACAGATGAACATGTAACCAATAATATCTACCATGGAGAGGGTGCTAGGGGTGGATGGGGCGGGGGGGAGAGGATGGGGAAATAGGGGCACTAATAGGAGTCCACCTGGAACACATGATAGGGGGGTATGGTAGAGCAGAGCTCCCCAACCCTGTCCTCAAGGCCCACCAACAGTACATGTTTTGCATGAAACTACAAGCATTCACAGGTGGTGTAATTAGTGTCTCAGCAGAGCTGATTACTTACCTGTGTGGATTTCCACAAAACATGCACCGTTGGTGGGCCTTGAGGACAACGTTGGGGAACACTGTGGTAGAGGATATAGAAATTTTCACAATCAATTTAATGTACCAGTATATAATAGATATGATCCTATATGTCAACAAAGACAAATGGAGCCTTTTTTAGAAGGGGGTCCCAGATATGGGGAGAGGGAGTGGAGGCAGGGTGGGATGGGGAGGTGGAGGGTTCACGCCATACCAGGGCTATCCTGGAAAAAGAGAGCAAGACGAGGTATGGAGGGGGGGGGGGGGGGGGTAGAGGGGCAAAGAGAATGAGGAATCTTTAGGTAAAGGGATCTTCAACATAAGTGGCATGACCTTGAGCACAAAGGAATTGAAAATTTTGCATAAGGGATTACAACCTGCATCGAAGCAGGGTATGGATACATTTAGCACTTATATAGATATTAATAAATTTGCTAGGAGGTTACATTTAAAAAATATTTTGCTGGCAGGCCATCAAGAACAGTCACTGACAATAGAGAGGATAAATATAAACATACAAATCTGCACAACAAATCTACCTTTAACCCACAGGACAAACATTATAATGCAATAGAGGTATTTAAGAATGTGGTAATAAGTGATATGAACAAAATTCTGGAAAAATGGAGTGGTGAAACCAGGGAAATAGCAAGGGAAATGCTAGAGGAAAAAGGACTGGTCGTGAGACTGGCGGATAAGGGGTTCTGAGTAAAATACAATATAAAAACGAATTGGATAGAGTGGTGGGGGACAAGGAGGCATATGTCCCCTTAAAAGGAGACCCTACCAGCACCTATTTGAAGGAACTGAGGGAAATTTTGAGAGGGAATGGACAGGGGTTTAATCAAGGTTGAGGAATTTAAATTCATTATACCAGACACCCCAAGAATACCTGTGATATACCAGGTCCCTAAGATCCATAAAAATAAAACCGAACCGCCTGGACACCCTAAAATTAGTAGCAAAGATTCAGTAACACACAGACTTGGCCAATATCTTGATGAATTTCTACAACCACTAGTGGCTAACCTGCCCAATACCCTTAAAGAGACACTGAAGCGAAAAAAAATATATGATATAGTGAATTAGTTGTGTACTATGAATAATTACTAGAAGATTAGCAGCAAAGAAAATATTCTCATACTTTTATTTTCAGGGATATAGTGTTTTTTCTAACATTGCATCATTCTATAATATGTGCAGATTACACAACACTCAGCATTCAAAATGAGTCTTTCAGAGCAGTCTGTGAAGTAATGACCTCTCCTCTAGCAGAGAAAAAGTAAACAGTTATCTTACAGTTGAGATAATAAAAGTCAGATAACAGCCCTCTCCACGACTAACTTAGTCGGTGAGCTTAATGGCTTGTTTGCATAGAGATAACAACTGGAGTTTCTCAACTCTTCCTGTACTGGAAACAATATTAGACTTATGTCTCTGCTGCTAGTGTTTTATTTCTTAGCTGTACTACACATACAAATCATAATATCATAATTTTTTTTTTCGCTTCAGTGTCTCTTTAAAGATACGAAACACATGTTACAAGTAATAGAGGGGACAGAACTTCAGGAGGGAGACATTATGGCTACTGCTGACGTGGCCTCATTGTATACAAATATAAGACACGACTTAGGGTTAGAGGTAGTAAAAAACTATCTCATGAAGGATGTAAACATCAAAGAGGAACAAAGGGAGTACATACTCAGGTTGTTAAAGTTCGCCTTGGAACGTAATTATTTTTGGCATAATGGAATCTTTTATAAACAGCATAAGGGATGTGCGATGGGGGCAAGCTTTGCCCCTAGCCTCACAAACCTATTTATGGGTAAATTGGAGAAATTTGTCCTGGCGACAGGATCCCCTATTAAACTATGGCGGCAATTTATCGACGACCTCATCATTATATGGGGGGGAGGAGCTAAAGGCTTTCATGGACGAACTCAATGATAACAACCTGGATATAGCTCTCACAGCAGAATTCAATACAGACAACATACATTTTTTAGATATTGAACTCTTTAAAGAAACCAATAGAAATGAGTACATATCGGTGGACAGCTGCCACAATCCCTCATGGATCAAAAGTATACCAAAAGGACAATTCCTCAGAATGAGACGAAATTGCTCTAGCATAGAAGAGTACAATAGGCAGGCCAATACGTTGAAGAATAGGTTCATGGAGAAGGGGCATCGGGCAGAGGATTTGGATAATGAGATGAGGAGAGTGGCCAGCTTGGATAGATCCACATTACTGGAGGACCGAGCAGATAATAAGAACAGAGGTGAGTGTGAAATGGCTTCATTACAGGATATAATACTCAATACAGAAATCTCCAGAATATAATTAAGAAACATTGGAGTACTCTGGAGACAGATCATATACTCAGAACCATCATCCCAACCCCCCCCCCCCCCAAAATGTATCAATAGAAAAGCCCAAAATCTCAGACAAATCTTGGTACCGAGCAGGGTGAAGCACAAGAGGCTGCCCCAGTTGCAGGGGTGGCAAGTACCAGGCTTCTTGCCTTGCAGGGCATGTAAGGCATGCAGGGAATCTGGGGCAGTAAGAACTAATGAAATAACATCATTTAGTAATGGAAAATCATTTCAAATGAAACAGTTCATCATATGTAATGATAGATTTGTTGTATGTTTAGCCTAATGCAAGGACACTCAGACAGAATGAGTGAACATATTAGGAATATTGGTAAGGGATACCCAAACCATAGTCTTTCAGCGCATTTTGGAACTAACCATAATTGTGATCCAAGTGAGATGTCTTTCTGTGTACTTCAGAAGATCACCCCTTATTGGAGGGGATGTAATAAGACCAAAAAAGTGTCACAGGCAGAGACAAAGTGGATATATAACTTGGGAACATTAAGGCCGGCAGGACTGAATATTGATATAGATCTGGTGTACTTCCTGGGGGACTAGGGATGCAATGCCTACTACGCATGCACCCTGGCCCAGGAGGCAGTAATCCAGATATAAGGAATATAGCTCCAAATGATTTGGGCTTTCTGGCAGAATGATGTATAGCTTTCCCATAAATATATCTGAGTTAATGTTTCCCCAAATAAGTAGGAGCAAAAGAGATCCAAAAATGAGGGGAAAGGTCGGTTGCCAATTGTGGGAGGGTAGGGTATAGAAGTCAATGGTACAATTAAAGGGCAGGGTATAGAAGAGAATGGTACAAATACATACACAGAATAGGGAATGAGAATGGAGATGGCATGCGCTCCCCCCTTGGAGTAGGGTAAAATCACATAGTGGGGTGTGGTTTGGGGATCTAATTAAAATTTAAATACAAATAGTGGGGTTGGGGATTTACTTTAATCATATAAAAGGAATGGCCTAGTAACTGAATATATATACCTAATGAATACTGAAATGGGGTAGCGCATGCTAAAATATAGATGAACTATTGAGTATAATGGTAATGCTTCTTGATAGTATAGTGCTTTATATTATAAAAGGTAGCCTCTTCGGGATAACTTTGGGCTGCAATATTGTCATAAGCTCCGGCAAACGTTGTTATATAACTTAGTATTATGTGCAATAATATTTTATGTGCGAAGAAGAGGAAAAGCACGGGCACTGCTGTCATTACTTTTATTGCTGTTTCCAAAACGAGGCAAAGTTAAAAGCTCACATAAATTGTAGAAAAGGTACACATACCTAAGGTGGAGGTGGATCAGGTGCGGTGGGTGCAGAGGGAGAGGAGCCTGACAGCCGTTTCGCGCTATGCGCTTCTACGGAGTCAATAATATTTTAAAGAGAACCCGAGGTGGGGTTCTGAGAATAAAATCCACATACAGAGTGTGGGTCTGTCTATAGAGCCCAGCCTCTGTTGCTATATAGTTCGCCCCTAAGCCCACCCTGCGCTCTGCAATACCCCCCTAAACACAGCCGCGCTGGCGACACGCAGCGTGTCGCAGTGCGCTGTGTTTTCCTCTCTCCTGTCAGTCTCGCCGCTCCCCCGCCTCCTGCATCGCTCCGGTCCCGCCCATGTCCCTTCCCTCGCTGCTGATTGGAGGGAAGGGACGCGGGCGGGACCGGAGCGATGCAGGAGGCGGGGGGAGCGGCGAGAGTGACCGGAGTGAGGTAAACACAGCGCGCATAGCGCGGCTGTGGTTTATGGGGTATTGTAGAGTGCAGGGGGCGATTAGGAGCGATCTATATAGCAACAGAGGCTGGGCTCTATACAGACCCAGCCTCTGTATGGGGATTTTATACTCAGAACCCCTCCTCGGGTTCTCTTTAACATGGATCTTATGGGTGCAAAGTATATGTAATCTGCATAATATGAAATGTAAGCTCTCTCCCATGGGGGAATGCTTGCAGGCTAAGCGGCAAGGAGCGGATATGGGAGGGGGTAGGCTGTATAATGAGGTCCAGCACGCATCAGTCGCCATGCCCCTGATGAGTCACTTGTGACGAAATCGATAGGGTGGAGACTGATGCGGAACTGAAACCAGCGCGGGCAGGCACTCGGTGGTGGAAGCGGCTCCAGGAACTAGAATCGGTCTTCTTGGATCTCTTGTGGGAGGGTCTATAGGGGTTGGGAGACTAGGAGAATGGGTTTCTCTGGTAGGGGTATCCTGAGGGGATAATTGGGGTTTTGTTTTGGTCTTTTATGTATTTTTGGATTAATTTTGGTTTATTTTTTGTTTTATTTTTTCTCCTTCTGATTTCCTTTAAGCAGACAGTGGAGGGTGGGGAAGATGTCTCGAGAAGGTGATAGTTTAAGAATTCTTTCCTGTAATGTTAAAGGTTTGGGGTCTCCTGTTAAGAAAGGCAAATTGTGGATAGAGCTGCATAGAATAAAGCCTCAGATTATTTTTTTGCAGGAGACGCACTTTTGGGGAGATAAGATGCCGAGAATGCCCCTGTCTATGTTCGACACATGTTTTTTTTCTAATTCCCCAATGAAAAAAGCAAAGGGGGTTGCGATTGCGGTGGGAAAGAATTGCCCTTTTGTTTTATTAGATAAGAAATTAGATGAGTCGGGTAGGTATATTTTTCTAAACAGACATCAAACAAATGACAGCGCTCATAGGCTGCAACTGAATTGTAGACCAACAGAGGCATGCAGAGCTCCACAGGGGCTAAATACATGCCTTGAATGCAAATCAGATGCAAATCATGTACTAGTCCTAATCTATAATTTGAATGCAAATTGAAGCACATGGGTGCAGCTAGCCATAAGTATACTTACATGAGTTTTGTACAGCAGGAGCCATTGGCAGCGCTTCCAAACAGAGTCTGCACCCGAATTGACTACCTGCAAAAGATGTTCAGAGCTCCACAATTGTGGACGAAAATACACAACATGCATTCAAAACAGGTACAGCAAAGGAGGACGTTAGCTTCAGTATAAATAATATGTGCACAAATGATTCCCTACTAGACTTCCCCACGGTGATGACTGGTCCTCTCGGGGAAGACCTACCGCTAGTCTAATGATAAAAACACGATTTTTTTCCTAGTGCTGCTAGTCATAAAATGGTATACACATTTCTCTCAAACAGACGTGGGAAAAATGTGTGTTTTTATCGTTCGACTAGTGGTAGGTCTTTCCCGAGAGCACCCGTCATCGCCGGGGGGAAGTCTAGTAGGGAATAATTTGTGCACATATTATTTAAACTGAAGCTAACGTCCTCCTTTGTTGTACCTGTTTTGAATGCATGTTGTGTATTTTAGTCCACAATTGTGGGGCTCTGCACATCTATTGCAGGTAGTCAATTTGGGTGCAGCCTCTGTTTGGAAGCGCTGCCAATGTCTCCTGCTATATTTTTCTAAAGGGTGATTTAATGGGTCAACTTTATACATTTGCGAATATCTGCACCTAATGGAACACAGGCTACATGTAACGATTGTGGAACTTTCTCCGTGATCAGCGCACAACGCGTGCGCTGATACGGCAGAAATCCTCCACAAGCGTAAAATTGCAGGCACCCAGCAAAAGGTGCTACGCACCCGTAGAGGGAAATTCCTGTCGGCAGATGGCGCTGGGGAGTGCAGAGCGAACCAATCCTCTGTACCTCCACAAATGCCAGACAGGAATTGTACGAAGCGCAGAACGCAATCGCAAGAGAGGCGATTGCGAACGAGCAAAGGGACCGGTTGTATGTGTGTGCGCCAACCTAGTCGCCACCCCGCGACAGTGCACACACAACAGCAGATATGAAATAGGAACGCGATCGCGAGAGGTGTGATTGCCAGAAGTGACACAAGGCAGATCAGAACAGAATACGAGGTTAGCAAAGGCACAGCAAATAATACAATGAGGAGATGCGGAAAATAACAAACGCTAGCTAACCGCGAACACCGCACTCATTCGCAACAGTGCACGCGGTTATGCGCGGTCTCCACGTGATAAGCACAATAGAGACAAGCACGCCTTACTAACCAAAACAAGACAAACATGTAACAGAGGACGCGAGCGCTTGCTTAACGGTTACCTCACCGAGCCTCCAGCAAGCGTCCGTAGCAGACAAGACAGACACACGAAAACAGGGACAAGCGAGAGATAGGATCCACAGCACTAGCGAAAGTGGCTAGCGCGATCCAGGTACAGAGTAGCAGAACAGAAGGATCCACAGCACTAGCGGAAAGTGGCTAGCGCAATCCCAGGAGACAGAACAGAAGGATCCACAGCGCTAGCGCAAGATGCTAGCGCGATCCAAGTGAGACAGATCAGAAGAGATAGCTGGTAGCAACCGCTGCACCAGCTATACTCCAAGAACAGAGATCTGAACCATTTCCTGTCGACAGCCGCTGGGACAGGACAACCGCAACAGAACAAACAGATAAACAATCCTAACTGCACTAGGGAACCTGCCTAGCACAGTTTCCAGGAATTACTCTAAGCTGATCTTCAAACAAAGAGCATGGCTGACACTCTCCAAAGTGTTTCACAGGAAGACTCCTTATGAACAGCGAAGCATTGTGGGAACCACATAGTACTTATAGTACACGCCTCCAATGAATGTGGCCAGGCAATTTGCATGACAACGTATGCAAATTCCTCAGCAAGCACAAGCTGCAAAACTGACAGAAGCTCTTCTTTCCAGAGTCCTGCAGCATGCAAACCTAAACAATGGCCAAAAAACTGCCTGCCTGCACAGGCAGCCGAGCAGATCATCACACTACATTTTTTAGATTTAGACTGCGTCCGTCCGCCCTGCCTGCCCAGTGTGCGGCGTTCGGGCGGGTGGGCGGGGCTCTGGCGGACGCGCCGGCTGGTTGCTATGGGGTGGGGGGGGCGGGGCCGGCCCATCTGTGACGTTGGGCTGGCGGAGGGTTAAGATCCCCACACGGGGGATGTCGGGAGTGACACACACCTCCAGTTGAAGCCGGAAGTCCGGCGAAACCGGTCGAGGACGCATGTGCTGCGTCCCGGCCTCCATTACCTTCCTGCACAAGGACCTGACCTTCTCTCTGCACGGCCTTAGGATCATACAGGCATATCAGTACCTCAGCTGAGACACAACAAGCATCCTGCCGCTGCCTTACCCGGATCATTCTTGGAATACGTAAGCTTATGCTGGGGCAGCAATTTGTTTGCCACATGGTCTACTGCTGACTCTTCTATAGATAAGCAAGTGTCTGTTTCTACAAAAGCTGGAACTTTGCCTTGCTATCTGCCTGCATTTGAACTTTGGCTTATCAATCCTGTCTCATTTGGCAAATGTGCTTTTTTTGCTTTCAAGAAACCGGAATGCTGCTTTTGCAATATGCTTGCATCTGAACTCTTGCTTTTTAACCTAGCCTCATATGGCAAATGTGCTTACGTACCTGTTTGCTACTTAATCGGGCTGCTTTGTACAGACTAACTATATTTGCCGTTTGTCTAATTGAGTTGCAGTGGATACTTGGCTTTCTGACATGGATGTATACCATTACAATTGGCTGGAGGCTTTCTGAACTTTACCTGCATCAAGCGCTTGATCTTTACTCATGTGGAGGAACTTGAGTCCCTGTGTCATAATCAATGCATGCAATCAATTAATTTTCATCTCCAAATTAGCGCTCTAGGAGACATAGATCCAATAGTGGGGTCATTGCAGGGGTTGGGGGAGTCAGGCTGTGTGGGCGGTTTTCTGGGGGTGCGGGGCGGGCACATTTTTAATTGTGTGTTTTAGTCTATATTCTCTTTGATTAATAAAGTATTTTTTGATATATTGATAAAATCATCTGTGATTTGTGCCCAATCGGGTCATACCCACTTTTTCCCCTATCTCACTGTTTTTTCAATTTTTTAGATTAGTTTTTATACAATTGGAGAGTTTTAGGGAGGGGTGCTTGGTTTTGGGGGGGATTGTAATTGGGTCTCTGATTCTAAGATGAATGTGTCATCAGGTACCAGGGCTTTTTCAGCAGTAGCTAATAAATCAATAAAAAGGTTATTAGAAAGTTTGCATCTAATAGATGTGTGGAGAGTACTTTTCCCTTCTGTGAAGGATTATTCTTTTTTTTCAGGGGTTCATAAGGTGTATACGAGGATAGAAATATTATTTTTGGACCAATATTTTTGGGATAAAGTTAAAGGGGCCTATATAGGAAATATTACCATCTCAGATCACGCTCCAGCATGGTTTGATTTGGATTTAAGGGTGAGAAATAGAAGTAGTTGGCATTGGGGACTTAATTGCAATCTTCTTGATGATGTGTAAATTAAAAATAAGATTAACTACTTTCGCCTCCTGGACGTACTAGCTACGTCCAGGAGGCCATGTGCGCGTGCGCACGCTCCCGCGGGCGATCGCGTGCGTGCACGCGCTCTCCCAGCCCACGGTTCGTTAGCCAGGCAATCAGTGAATCGGGCTATGGTGCCCGATCACTGATTCCTCTCCCCCGCAGAAAAAGCGACAGCTTCTCTCGGAAGCTTTGCTTTTTCTGGCTCCTGGTCCCCATGCGTCCCTCTAAGCGTACATATTACGCTTAGAGTGACGTCATGTAAACAAACTTATGGCTGCCATCTTGTGGCCAAAAAGTAAAACTACAACTAAATGTGAAAAAAAAAAAATCACATATATACAGAAAAAAATTACTGTTTACATTCCACCCTCCCAAAAATATTCAAAAAAAAAACCCGTAAATAAAAAAAAATTAAAAAAAAATGTAAATATTTACCTAAGGGTCTAAACTTTTTAAATATCAATGTAAAGATGAAATATTTCTATTTTTTTTATTTATTTTTTTATTTTAAACTTGTAAATAGTGATGGATGCAACAGGAAAAAATGCACCTTTATTTCCAAATAAAATATTGTCGCCTTACATTTTGATAGGGACATAATTGAAACGGTGTAATAATCGGGACAGATGGGCAAATACAATACGTGAGTTTTAATTATGGAGGCATGTATTATTTTAAAACTATAATGGCTGAAAACTGAGAAATAGTGATTTTTTTCCGTTTTTTTTCTTATTCTTCCTGTTAAAATGCATTTACAGTAAAGTGGCTCTTGGCAAAATGTACCACCCAAAGAAAGCCTAATAGGTGGCAGAAAAAACAAGATATAGATCAGTTCATTGTGATAAGTAGTGATAAAGTTATAAGGTAATGAATGGGAGGTGAACATTGCTCGGATGCATAAAGTGAAAACGACTGAAGGCTGAAGTAGTTAAAGCTGCATTAGTTGAATATTTTGATATAAATGAAGTGGAGAGCATAATATGGCAAGCTCATAAGGCTGTGATAAGGGGAGTTTTCATTTCTCTGGGAGCTAAGAAAAAGAGAGAGTATAATGAGAAAATTGTGGCTTTATTATCAGAAATTAAAGTGTTGGAATTGGAGCCTAAGGGTTCTTTAGATCAGGAGGCCCTTGGAAAATTAAATGGGGTAAGGAATAAATTGTCCGAATTATTAGAAAACAGATTAAAAGGAATAAAACATTTTCTGCTAGATGGTAGAGTATGCAAATAAAAGTGGATAATGGCTTGCTAGAGCTTTAAAAGGACAGAGAAAGAGTATGTATATACCGAAGATAAAGGATGCGGGTGGTGGTATGGAGTTGCAGGCACACAGAA
The DNA here is from genome assembly GCF_040937935.1 of Hyperolius riggenbachi. NCBI lineage: Eukaryota > Metazoa > Chordata > Amphibia > Anura > Hyperoliidae > Hyperolius > Hyperolius riggenbachi. The sequence continues at coordinate 342,090,880 of NC_090649.1, read as the reverse complement.
TTGCAAATATTTTTTAAAGAGTATTATTCTTCATTGTATATTCTTTCCAGGAATGACTCAGGTAATTTTGACAAAAGGATGTGGGAATATTTAGAAGAATCAGGCATGGTTAAAATAACACCGGAACATAGAGATATAATGGAAGGAGAAATAACTGAAGATGAAGTGTCAGCAATGATTAAAGCCATGAAGTTGGGGAAGTCACCTGGGCCAGATGGTTTTTCTAAGCAATATTTCTCTACTTTTGGGGACGTGTTGGTTCCTCCTATGTGCAGGTTTTTTTTTAATTCTTTTAAAAATGGTAAAGTACTTCCCAGGGATGTGTTAGAGGTGCATATTACTGTTATTCATAAGAATGGAAAAGATCAGGCCTTATGTCAAAGTTACAGGCCCATTTCATTGTTAACCACTTGAGGACCGTGGGCTTTACACCCCTTAAGGACCAGCCACTTTTTTTTCATTCAGACCACTGCAGCTTTCACGGTTTATTGCTCGCTCATACAACCTACCACCTAAATGAATTTTGGCTCCTTTTCTTGTCACTAATAAAGCTTTCTTTTGGTGCTATTTGATTGCTCCTGCGATTTTTACTTTTTATTATATTCATCAAAAAAGACATGAATTTTGGCAAAAAAAATGATTTTTTTAACTTTCTGTGCTGACATTTTTCAAATAAAGTAAAATTTCTGTATACATGCAGCGCGAAAAATGTGGACAAACATGTTTTTGATAAAAAAAAACCCGATTCAGTGTATATTTTTTGGTTTGGGTAAAAGTTATAGCGTTTACAAACTATGGTGCAAAAAGTGAATTTTCCCATTTTCAAGCATCTATGACTTTTTTGACCCCCTGTCATGTTTCATGAGGGGTTAGAATTCCAGGATAGTATAAATACCCCCCAAATGACCCCATTTTGGAAAGAAGACATCCCAAAGTATTCACTGAGAGGCATAGTGAGTTCATAGAAAATATTATTTTTTGTCACAAGTAAGCGGAAAATGACACTTTGTGACAAAAAAAAAAAGTTTCCATTTCTTCTAACTTGCGACAAAAAAAAATTAAATCTGCCACGGACTCACCATGCCCCTCTTTGAATACCTTGAAGTGTCTACTTTCCAAAATGGGGTCATTTGTGGGGTGTGTTTACTGTCCTGACATTTTGGGGGGTGCTAAATTGTAAGCACCCCTGTAAAGCCTAAAGGGGCTCATTGGACTTTGGACCCCTTAGCGCACTTAGGCTGCAAAAAAGTGCCACACATGTGGTATTGCCGTACTCAGTAGAAGTAGTATAATGTGTTTTGGGGTGTATTTTTACACATACCCATGCTGGGTGGGAGAAATATCTCTGCAAATGACAATTTGTTAATTTTTTTTTTACACACAATTGTCCATTTACAGAGTTATTTCTCCCACCCAGCATGGGTATGTGTAAAAATACACCCAAAAACACATTATACTACTTCTCCCGAGTACGGCGGTACCACATGTGTGGCACTTTTTTACACCCCAAGTACGCTAAGGGGCCCAAAGTCGTCAAGGAGTACCTTTAGGATTTCACAGGTCATTTTGCGACATTTGGTTTCAAGACTACTCCTCACGGTTTAGGGCCCCTAAAATGCCAGGGCAGTATAGGAACCCCACAAATGACCCCATTTTAGAAAGAAGACACCCCAAGGTATTCCGTTAGGAGTATGGTGAGTTCATAGAAGATTTTCTTTTTTGTCACAAGTTAGCGGAACATGACACTTTGTGAAAAAAACAATTAAAATCAATTTCCACTAACTTGTGACACAAAAATAAAATCTTCTATGAACGCACCATACTCCTAACTGAATACCTTGGGGTGTCTTCTTTCTAAAATGGGGTCTTTTGTGGGGTTCCTATACTGCCCTGGCATTTTAGGGGCCCTAAACCGTGAGGAGTAGTCTGGAAATCAAATTCCGCAAAATGACCTGTGAAATCCTAAAGGTACTCATTGGACTTTGGGCCCTTTAGCGCAGTTAGGGTGCAAAAAAAGTGCCACACATGTGGTATCGCCGTACTCGGGAGAAGTAGTACTATGTGTTTTGGGGTGTATTTTTACACATACCCATGCTGGGTGGGAGAAATAACTCTGTAAATGGACAATTGTGTGTAAAAAAATCAAAAGATCAGAGGGCCCTGGCACCTCCTAGGATACAGGATGTCCAGAATGATCTGTTCCTGAAATTCGGAGGAAAGATCCAGTTCTCCCAGCCTTACTGTAGAGAACAAAGCTGTTTATAAACTGCCAATTGAATCAGATAAAAAGACACTTTCTTGTACCCAGCGTCTTGTTTTCCGGGTAATTAAATAGGGCGCTAACCTCTGGTCATTGAAGTCCACCCCCTCCCATAATTGACATTATATTCATGGACGACAAGGGGCTTTTCAATGACCTTAGTTGCCCGTTGAATTTGGACTGTCGTGCCTGTGTGAATGGTGGACAGAAAGTAAACGTCCCTCTTGTCCCTCCATTTCACCGCGAGCAGGTCTTCAGTACGCAAGGCGGCCCTCTGCCCCCGTTCAAGTCTGGTGGTAACGAGCCGTTGGGGGAAGCCCTGGCGACTAGGCCGCGCAGTGCCACAGCATCGGATTCCTTCTAACCTTAAGTGCTGAAAGAGGGCCACACTTGTGTAATAATTGTCCACAAAAAGATGGTACCCCTTCTGGAACAAGGGTGACACCAAGTCCCACACAACCTTTCCACTGCTCCCCAGGTAGTCAGGGCATCCGACCGGCCTCCAATTTTGAGTCTTTTCCCTCATAGACCCTAAAACGACATGTATAGCCTGTGGCCCTTTCACAGAGCTTATACAGTTTCACCCCATACCGGGCGCGCTTGCTTGGGATGTACTGTTTGATGCCAAGGCGCCCGGTAAAGCGTAAGAGGGACTCGTCTACGCAGATGTGCTGTTCAGGGATATAAGCATCTGCAAATGTTGATGACAGGTGGTCTATGAGGGGCCGAATTTTGTGGAGCCGGTCATAAGCAGGGTGGCCCTTTTCATGACAGGTTTCGTCGTCGTTAAAGTGCAGGAAGCGCAGGATGGACTCAAATCGTGTCCTGGACATGGCAGCAGGGTACAAGGGAACATGATGTACTGGGTTCGTAGACCAATACGACCGCAATACATTCTGTTTCATTAGTCCCAAGTGAAGGATAAGGGCCAAAAAGATTTTAATGTCGGAAACTTGGACTGGTTTCCACCGGAAAGGCTGGGCATAGATGCTCTCCGGGTGCTCGGTGATGAATTGTGTGTCTTTACGGTTGGTCTCAACCACAATTAAGTCCAAGAGAACCTGGGTGATGACCAGCTGCAAAAAGTCTAGGGCCGTTCCTAGATGAGCTGTCGCCACCTGGACTCCAGACTGGGCAGTGAAAGGGGGCACTACGGGTGCGGCGGAATCAGGGGATTATCACTCTGGATGTGCCAGCACCTCTGGGAGTCTATGGGTACTACGGGCCCGTCTTCTTCTTGGTGGCTGCGACGGGGGTACTACTGCACTTGCCACCGTACCAGTTTCAACTTCCATGCTGGTGCTCACCACTTCACCAGGGTCTACAGAAGTACTGGTACCAAGTCCAGGAGATGCTGCGCTGCTGGTGCCTGCCTCACCAAGAAAACTATCATCAGCGCTAGCACCACCCTGCTGCCCTTGAGGCGGATCCTGCGCCACCTGCGGTCTAACGACATGGGGTCTGGTACGCCTGGCTCTAGCCGGGACCAAAGCCTCGTCATCACTTTCGCTCAGGGAACCACTGCTTTTCACAGGTTCAAATTCGGACCCGGATGATTCGACGGATGATTCTTCCCAAAAGAACTCATCCGACTGGTCCATATACCTGTATACCTCGTCATCGGAAAGCCCCCTTCTTGCCATTGTGGACTGCTAAATTTATGGGGTTTTCCTCCGAGACTACCCAGAAAAAAAGAGCACCTACCTAGCAAAAAGGGAGTATTTGAGAGGTATTGGGGTTGGTGGGAAGTAGGGTCTCAGAGGCAATCAAACAATCACGGGACTATCAAATACAATTACAGCACAATCTACTCCAATCACAGCACAAGCAAATCTGATGCACTCGGAAGGTGGTGGTTGGGTGTGGTGGGGGGGAGGGTGGGGTTGGGTGTGGTGGTGGTGGGGTGGGGTTGGGTGTGGTGGGGGGGGGTGGGGTTGGGTGTGGCGGGAAGTGGGGTCTCAGGCAATCAAACAATCACGGGGCAATCGAAGCCGATCACGGGACAATCAAATACAATTACAGCACAATCGAATCCAATCACAGCACAGTCAAATCTGATGCACTCGGAAGGTGATGGGGGGAGGGTGGGGTTGGGTGTGACGGGAAGTGGGGTCTCAGGCAATCAAACAATCACGGGGCAATTGAAGCCGATCACGGGACAATCAAATACAATTACAGCACAATCGAATCCAATCACAGCACAATCAAATCTGATGCACTCGGAAGGTGATGGGGGGGAGGGTGGGGTTGGGTGTGGCGGGAAGTGGGGTCTCAGGCAATCAAACAATCACGGGGCAATCGAAGCCGATCATGGGACAATCAAATGCAATCGCAGCACAATCGAATACAAGCGCAGCACAATCGATACAATCACAGCACAGTCAAATACAATGCACTTGGACGGTGATTGGGGGAAGGGGGGGTCTGAGGGCGATTTGAGGGGGTGGGGGGTTGATCAGGAGCCCGCACGGGACAGACTGAGTCCTGATCTGATGAGGCAGACACAGGGGGTTACTGATCAAAGATCAGTTAGTGATTGCTGGGGAGGACAGATGTAAACAAAGAGCAGGGGATGTAATCAGAAGGGGGGTATGAGGGCAATCGAGGGCCTGGGCAGGTGATCGGTTACCCCCGCGGGGCAGTTAGGGTCTGCTCTGATGGGTGGGGGTGCTGAGGGGTGATGGACAGGTGATAGACAGGTGATCAGAGGGGGATCAGGGGGTAAGGTAGCTGTATACAGATGTATACAGTATACAGGGGGGTAGTCTGGGATGGGGTGTGGGGGTGATCTAAAGGTAGGGGGTGGGGATCAGGGGTGACTAGGAGGCAGTTAGGGACCTAACGCAGGGGATAGCGTCGCTAGTTAGTGATAGGTGGGGGGGGGGATTTTAAAGGGGTGCAAGGGTGCTGGGCAGGGGTCTGCTGGGTTGATCAGGGGGGGGGGGGGGGGGTATGAGGCCTGGGGTGGGAGATCAGGGGGCTAGGTACAAAAAAAGGCAGTGTGCGTTGAAACTTACAAAGTGCTTCCTCCTCGCTGGTGGTCTCTGCAACAATGAGACCACGAGATGAGGAGGAAGCACGTATAAGGCACTTTGTTTACCTAACAAAGTGCCTTATACTACCTGATTGGCTAATTGTGCGGATTCCTCCGCTCGCCGGTGCTGCTAAGTGGCCGGCGAGCGGAGACAAAATGCCGGGTTATTGATTCCGGGCAGAGGATCGCGTCACGGATGACGCAATCGCTCCGCCCATGCCCTTACAAGGACCGCCGCCTCTGTGGGTGAGCTGGTCCTTGCAGGCTCCACTTCCCGGCCGCCCCTGTGCATTAGGCGGTCGGGAAGTGGTTAAATTTGGACATAAAGGTTTTTTCAAAAATCTTAGTGGAAAGAATTAAGCCATGGTTAAGCTCAGTTATTAAAAGAGATCAAGTGGGGTTTGTGCCTGGGAGAGAAGGGAGGGATAATGTGGCAAGGGCTATGGCATTATTTGAGTGGGCATTAAGGAGGGGAGTCCCAAGGATGGTTTTGTCAACGGATGCAGAGAAGGCATTCGACAGGGTAAACTGGAATTTTATTGTGTCCACTTTAAGATATGTGGGGTTTGGAGATATGTTAAGATGGGTTGGTGCATTATATTCTAATCCAACTGCAAGAGTGAGAGTGAATGGAGCCCTGTCGGATGCCTTGTCCTTTTCTAATGGATGGCCTATGTCTCCCATTATTTTTATTTTGACGTTAGAGGTATTTTTGTGTATGGTTAGGAAATCTGGGGATATCCGTGGGGTAATAGTTGGAAAAGAGATGCATAAAATGTCGTCTTTTGCTGATGATATACTATTTTATGTTCCGGAACCACTGGTGTCATTGCCTAACTTGATTAAGGAAATTGAGACGGATGGGATTTTTTCAAATTTTTAAGATTAATGTTTCTAAATCTGCGGCACTCAATGTGTCATTGGCTCCAGTGGTTTTGAATACAGTTAAGAGTAATTTTCCATTTCCATTTAGAAAGGATGCAATCAGATACTTGGATATAATGTTACCTAGTGATTTGAAAAGACTGTATTGTTATAATTATGTTCCATTACCGTATTTCGCGCCGTATAAGATGCTCCGGAATATAAGGTTTAGAGGGCAAAAACCAGGGAAAAAAACTAAACTAAACCTGGTGCGTCCATATTCCAGGAGCGTCTTGTACATGTCCTTCTATGTGTCCTCATGTGTGCTCCTGTGCCCCCCATATCCCCATGTGTCCTTCTGTGTGTCCTCCTGTGCCCCCATGTGTCCTTCTGTGCCTCCCATGTGTACTTCTGTGCCCCCCATGTGTCCTCCTGTGTGTTCTCATGTGCCCCCCATGTGTCCTCCTGTGCCCTCCATGTGTCCTGCTGTGTCCTCATGTGCCCCCCATGTGTACTTCTGTGCCCCCCCATGTCCTCCTGTGTGTCCTCATATGTGCTCCTGTGTCCCTATATGTCCTCCTGTGCTCTCCATGTGTCCTGTGTGTCCTCATGTGCCCCCATGTGTCTTTCTGTGCCCCCTTATGTGTGCTCCTATGCCCCCCATATGTCCTCCTGTGCCCCCCATATGTCCTCCTGTGCCCCCCATATGTCCTCCTGGGTGTCCTCATTTCCCCCGAAGTGTCCTCTTCTCCCCCCCCCCCCCGCTTCCTTCCTCCCTCCCGCCTGCCTTCCTCCCTCCCGAGTCTCCTGGCCCCCCAGGATGGAGTGTCACAAGCGGCGGCAACTTACCTTTGGCAGGCTCCCGCACTGATCCTAGATCATTGCGCTGCCCCCCGCTAGCCTCCGTATCGGTAGCTTACCTCCGCAGTGAGCCCGCGATGACTGCAGACATCTGTCTTCCAGGCACTTCTCGCTCTAGTGACCGGCTTGAACTGATGACGCGCAGTTCAAAGCCGGTCACTAGAGCGAGAAGTGCCTGGAAGATGGATGTCTGCAGTCATCGCGGACGCACTGCGGAGGTAAGCTACCGTTACTTATTGCTACACCCGGGGGGGGGGGGGCAGATAAGTAGGGGGGAGGCAGAGGAGGCTAGCGGGGGGCAGCGCAATGATCTAGGATCAGCGCGGGAGCCTGCCAAAGGTAAGTTGCCGCCGCTATTGACACTCCATCCGGGGGGGGGGGGGGGGAGGAGACTCGGCACAAAAAGGCAGGAAATCCCGACGGTGGCGGGTCAGCGGTTCGGTATCGGCGGGCATTGGGATTCCCTGCCTTTGCCGTATGAGACGCAGGGGCTTTCTCCCCATTTTTTGGGGAGAAAAAGTGCGTCTTATACGGCAACAAATACGGTACTTAATTCAATTAAAAAAAGATTTGGAGGGATGGGGAGGGAAGAGGTTTTCATGGTTTGGATGCATAGATATTATTAACCACTTCCCGACCGCCGTATTGACAATTGGCGGCCGGGAAGTGGACCCCGCAAGGACCGCCGTATTGACAAATGGCGGCGGTCCTTGTAGGGGCATGGGCGGAGCGATCGCGTCATCCGTGACGCGATCCTCCGCCGCCGCCTGGCTTCGCTCACCCGCCGCAACATCCCGCCGGCCATACGGAAGTGCCGGCGGGATGTTAACCCGACGATCGCCGCATACAAAGTGTATAATACACTTTGTAATGTTTACAAAGTGTATTATACAGGCTGCCTCCTGCCCTGGTGGTCCCAGTGTCCGAGGGACCACCAGGGCAGGCTGCAGCCACCCTAGTCTGCACCAAGCACACTGATTTCCCCCCCCCACCCCAGATCGCCCACAGCACACATCAGACCCCCCCCCCTGCCCACCCCCCAGACCCCTGTTTGCACCCAATCACCCCCCTAATCACCCATCAATCACTCCCTGTCACTATCTGTCAACGCTATTTTTTTTATCCCCTCCCCTGCCCCCTGCTCCCTCCTGATCACCCCACCCCTCAGATTCTCCCAGACCCCCCCCCCCCATGTACTGTATGCATCTATCCCCCCTGATCACCTGTCAATCACCCATCAATCACCCATCAATCACAGCCTATCACCACCTGTCACTGTTACCCATCAGATCAGACCCTAATCTGCCCCTTGCGGGCACTCAATCACCCGCCTACACGTTCAGATTGCCCTCAGACCCCCCCTTATCAATTCGCCAGGGCAATATTTACATCTGTCCTTCCCTGTAATAACCCACTGATCACCTGTCAATCACCTGTCAATCACCCCTGTCACTGCCACCCATCAATCACCCCCTGTCACTGCCACCCATCAATCAGCCCCTAACCTGCCCCTTGCGGGCAAACTGATCACCCACCCACACCAATAGATCGCCCGCAGATCCGACATCAGATCACCACCCAAGCGCAGTGTTTACATCTATTCTCTCCTCTAAACACCCACTAATTGCCCATCAATCACCCATCAATCACCCCCTATCACCACCTGTCACTGTTACCCATCAGATCAGACCCTAATCTGCCCCTTGCGGGTACCCAATCACCCGCCTACACGCTCAGATTGCCCTCAGACCCCCCCCCCCCCTTATCAATTCGCCAGAGCAATATTTACATCTGTTCTCCCCTGTAATACCCCACTGATTACCTGTCAATCACCTGTCAATCACCTATCAATCACCCATCAATCACCCCCTGTCACTGCCACCCATCAATCACCCCCTGTCACTGCCACCTATCAATCACCCGCTGTCACTGCCACCCATCAATCAGCCCCTAACCTGCTCCTTGCGGGCAATCTGATCACCCACCCACACCAATAGATCGCCCGCAGATCCGACGTCCGATCACCTCCCAAGTGCAGTGTTTACATCTGTTCTCTACCCTAAACACCCACTAATTACCCATCAATCACCCCCTGTCACTGCTACCTATCAGATTAGACCCCTATCTGCCCCTAGGGCACTCAATCACCCGCCCACACCCTCAGAATGCCCTCAGACCCCAGCCCTGATCACCTCGCCAGTGCATTGCTTGCATCTATTCCCCCCTCTAATCACACCTTGAGACACCCATCAATCACCTCCTGTCACCCCCTACCACACCTACCCATCAGATCAGGCCCTAATTTGCCCCGTGTGGGCTCCTGATCACTCGGCCAAACCCTCAGATCCCCCTCAGACCCCCTTCCAATCACCTCCCCAGTGCGTTGATTGCATCTATTTTCCCCTCTTACCACCCCCTGAGACACCCATCAATCACCTCCTGTCACCCCCCTAGCACTCCTATCCATCAGATCAGGCCCAATACAACCTGTCATCTAAAAGGCCACCCTGCTTATGACCGGCTCCACAAAATTCGCCCCCTCATAGACCACCTTTCATCAAAATTTGCAGATGCTTATACCCCTGAACAGTCATTTTGAGACATTTGGTTTCCAGACTACTCACGGTTTTGGGCCCGTAAAATGCCAGGGTGGTATAGGAACCCCACAAGTGACCCCATTTTAGAAAAAAAGACACCCCAAGGTATTCTGTTAGGTGTATGACGAGTTCATAGAAGATTTTATTGTTTGTCAAAAGTTAGCGGAAATTGATTTTTATTGTTTTTTTTTCACAAAGTGTCATTTTTCACTAACTTGTGACAAAAAATAAAATCTTCTATGAACTCGCCATACACCTAACGGAATACCTTGGGGTGCCTTCTTTCTAAAATGGGGTCACTTGTGGGGTTCCTATACTGCCCTGGCATTTTAGGGGCCCTAAACCGCGAGGAGTAGTCTAGAAAACAAATGCCTCAAAATGACCTGTGAATAGGACGTTGGGCCCCTTAGCGCACCTAGGCTGCAAAAAAGTGTCACACATGTGGTACCGCCATACTCAGGAAAAGTAGTATAATGTGTTTTGGGGTGTATTTTTACACATACCCATGCTGGGTGGGAGAAATTTCTATGTAAATGGACAATTGTGTGTAAAAATAATCACAGTTGTCATTTACAGAGATATTTCTCCCACTTAGCATGGGTATGTGTAAAAATACACCCCAAAACACATTATACTACTTCTCCTGAGTACGGCGGTACCACATGTGTGGCACTTTTTTACACCCTAAGTACGCTAAGGGGCCCAAAGTCCAATGAGTACCTTTAGGATTTCACAGGTCATTTTGCGACATTTGGTTTCAAGACTACTCCTCACGGTTTAGGGCACCTAAAATGCCAGGGCAGTATAGGAACCCCACAAATGACCCCATTCTAGAAAGAAGACACCCAAAGGTATTCCGTACGGAGTATGGTGAGTTCATAGAAGATTTTAGTTTTTGTCACAAGTTAGCGGAAAATGACACTTTGTGAAAAAAAACAATTAAAATCAATTTCCGCTAACTTGTGACAAAAAATAAAAACTTCTATGAACTCACCATACTCCTAACGGAATACCCTGGGGTGTCTTCTTTCTAAAATGGGGTCATTAGTGGGGTTCCTATACTGCCCTGGCATTTTAGGGGCCCTAAACCGTGAGGAGTAGTCTTGAAACAAAAATGACCTGTGAAATCCTTGAAGGGTCTACTTTCCAAAATGGGATCATTTGTGGGGTGTGTTTACTGTCCTGACATTTTGGGGGGTGCTAAATTGTAAGCACCCCTGTAAAGCCTAAAGGTACTCATTGGACTTTGGGCCCCTTAGCGCAGTTAGGGTGCAAAAAAAGTGCCACACGTGGTATCGCCGTACTCGGGAGAAGTAGTACAATGTGTTTTGGGGTGTATTTTTACACATACCCATGCTGGGTGGGAGAAATACCTCTGTAAATGACAATCTTTTGATTTTTTTACACACAATTGTCCACATACCCAGCATGGGTATGTGTAAAAATACACCCCAAAACGCATTGTACTACTTCTCCCGAGTACGGCGATACCACATGTGTGGCACTTTTTTGCACCCTAACTGCGCTAAGGGGCCCAAAGTCCAATGAGTACCTTTAGGATTTCACAGGTCATTTTGAGATATTTTGTTTCAAGACTACTCCTCACGGTTTAGGGCCCCTAAAATGCCAGGACAGTATAGGAACCCCACAAATGACTCCATTTTAGAAAGAAGACACCCCAAGGTATTCTGTTAGTAGTACGGTGAGTTCATAGAAGATTTTATTTTTTGTCACAAGTTAGCGGAAATTGATTTTTATTGGTTTTTTTCACAAAGTGTCATTTTCCGCTAACTTGTGACAAAAAATAAAATCTTCTATGAACTCACCGTACTACTAACGGAATACCTTGGGGTGTCTTCTTTTAAAAATGGGGTAATTTGTGGGGTTCCTATACTGTCCTGGCATTTTAGGGGCCCTAAACCGTGAGGAGTAATCTTGAAACGAAATTTTTCAAAATGAACTGTGAAATCCTAAAGGTACTCATTGGACTTTGGGCCCCTTAGCGCAGTTAGGGTGCAAAAAAGTGCCACACATGTAGTATCGCCGTACTCTGGAGAAGTAGTATAATGTGTTTTGGGGTGTATTTTTACACATACCCATGCTGAGTGGGAGAAAGATCTCTGTAAATGGACAACTGTGTGTAAAAAAAAAATTAAAAAATTGTCATTTACAGAGATATTTCTCCCACCCAGCATCGGTATGTGTAAAAATACACCCCAAAACACATTATACTACTTCTCCTGAGTACGGCAATACCACATGTGTGGCACTTTTTTGCAGCCTAACTGCGCTAAGGGGCCCGAAGTCCAATGAGCACCTTTAGGCTTTACAGGGGTGCTTACAAATTAGCACCCCCCAAAATGCGAGGACAGTAAACACACCCCACAAATGACCCCATTTTGGAAAGTAGACACTTCAAGGTATTCAGAGAGGGGCATGGTGAGTCCGTGGCAGATTTCATTTTTTTTTTGTCTCAAGTTAGAAGAAATGGAAACTTTTTTTTTTTTGTCACAAAGTGTCATTTTCCACTTACTTGTGACAAAAATTAATATCTTCTATGAACTCACTATGCCTCTCAGTGAATACTTTGGGATGTCTTCTTTCCAAAATGGGGTCATTTGGGGGGTATTTATACTATCCTGGAATTCTAGCCCCTCATGAAACATGTCAGGTGGTCAGAAAAGTCATAGATGCTTGAAAATGGGAAAATTCACTTTTTGCACCATAGTTTGTAAACGCTATAACTTTTACCCAAACCAATAAATATACACTGAATGGTGTTTTTTTTTTTATCAAAAACATGTTTGTCCACATTTTTCGCGCTGCATGTATGCTGAAATTTTACTTTATTTGAAAAATGTCAGCACAGAAAGTTAAAAAAATCATTTTTTTGCCAAAATTCATGTCTTTTTTGATGAATATAATAAAAAGTAAAAATCGCAGGAGCAATCAAATAGCACCAAAAGAAAGCTTTATTAGTGACAAGAAAAGGAGCCAAAATTCATTTAGGTGGTAGGTTGTATGAGCGAGCAATAAACCATGAAAGCTGCAGTGGTCTGAATGGAAAAAAAGTGGCCGGTCCTTAAGGGGGTAAAGCCCATGGTCCTCAAGTGGTTAAGATGAACGTATTACCTAGGTTGGTTTTTTGTATGTCTATGATTCCAATCTGTGTGCCTGCAGCTTTTTTTCAAGTCCATGAAATCAATTTTTATACGGTTTGTATGGCAGGGGAAGTCTTCGAGACTAGCATATGGAATTTTGTTTAATCCCAAAGAAAAAGGAGGACTGGGGCTTCCAGATCTGAAGATGTATTATGATGCATGTGTTCTGGTTAGACTTTTTGATTGGACGTATGGGGAAGGTGTGAAAAGTTGGGTTAATATTGAAAAAAGGTTACATAGTTATTTTGGTTGAAAAAAGACATACGTCCATCGAGTTCAACCAGTACAAAGTACAACTCCAGCCCGTCCCCCACATACCCCTGTTGATCCAGAGGAAGGCGAAAAAAACCCCACAAAGCATGGTCCAATTAGCCCCAAAAGGGAAAAATTCCTTCCTGACTCCAGATGACAATCAGATAAAATCCCTGGATCAACATCATTAGGCATAACCTAGTAATTGTAGCCATGGATGTCTTTCAACGCAAGGAAAGCATCTAAGCCCCCTTTAAATGCAGGTATAGAGATTGCCATAACGACTTCCTGTGGCAATGCATTCCACATCTTAATCACTCTTACTGTAAAGAACCCTTTCCTAAATAAATGGCTAAAACGTTTTTCCTCCATGCGCAGATCATGTCCTCTAGTCCTTTGAGAAGGCCTAGGGACAAAAAGCTCATCCGCCAAGCTATTATATTGCCCTCTGATGTATTTATACATGTTAATTAGATCCCCTCTAAGGCGTCTTTTCTCTAGACTAAATAAACCCAGTTTATCTAACCTTTCTTGGTAAGTGAGACCTTCCATCCCACGTATCAATTTTGTAGCTCGTCTCTGCACCTGCTCTAAAACTGCAATCTCTTTTTTGTAATGTGTTCAGAACTGAATTCCATATTCCAGATGTGGCCTTACTAGAGAGTTAAACAGGGGCAATATTATGCTAGCATCTCGAGTTTTTATTTCCCTTTTAATGCATCCCAAAATTTTGTTAGCTTTAGCTGCAGCGGCTTGGCATTGAGTACGATTATTTAACTTGTTGACGATGAGTACTCCTAAGTCCTTCTCCAAGTTTGATGTCCCCAACTGTATCCCATTTATTTTGTATGGTGCTAGACCATTGGTACGACCAAAATGCATGACTTTACATTTGTCAACATTGAACTTCATCTGCCATTTATGTGCCCATATAGCCATCCTATCCAGATCCTGTTGCAATATGACACTATCTTCCTGAGAGTTGATGATTCTGCACAATTTTGTATCATCTGCAAAAATAGCAACATTGCTCACTACTGCATCTACTAGGTCATTAATAAATAAATTGAAGAGCACTGGACCCAGTACAGACCCCTGTGGGACCCCACTGCTAACAGTCTCCCATTTTCAGTACGATCCATTGACCACAACTCTTTGTTTTCTGTCCATTAGCCAGTTCCCTATCCATGCACACATACTCTTCCCCAGTCCTTGCATCCTCAACTTTTGCACCAGACATCTGTGGGGAACAGTGTCGAAGGCCTTTGCAAAGTCCAAGTATATCACATCTACAGCATTCCCAATATCCATATTAGCATTCACTACCTCATAAAAGCTGAGCATGTTAGTCAAACCGGACCTGTCTTTAGTAAACCCATGTTGATGCTGAGAAATAAGATTTTCTACTATGAAGTCATGTATAGTACCTCTTAGTAACCCCTCAAATAGTTTGCATACAACTGATGTTAAGCTTACAGGTCTATAATTTCCTGGATCAGATTTTTTGCCCTTCTTAAATAATGGGAAAACGTGGGCTGTACGCCAATCCACTGGGACTCTGCCAGTTGCAAGAGAGTCACAAAAGATAAGATAAAGGGGCTTAGCTATAACTGAACTTAATTCCCTTAGGACCCGAGGATGCATGCCATCCGGGCCAGGTGCCTTGTCTATTTTTAATTTATTTAGTCTTGCCTTTACTTCTTCCTGCGTTAAGTATTTAATATTACAGTTAGAAGATTGAGACTCTTCTGCCTCTGTAATTTGCAATAGTGCTGTTTCCTTTGTGAAGACAGAAGCAAAGAAAGCATTTAATAACTCTGCCTTACCTTGGTCATCCACCATTGAGTTCCCACCCTCATCCTTTAGGAGTCCTATACAGTCAACCTTTCTTTTTTTAGAGTTGATGTACTTGAAAAACTTTTTTGGGTTAGATTTGATATGCCTAGCGATTTGATTTTCAGCTTCGATCTTTGCCAGCCTAATTTCTTTTTTACAATTTGTATTGCACTCCTTATAATTGCTTAGTGCGGCCTCGGTCCCCTCATGTTTTAGGACCTTATAGGCATTCCTTTTCCTCTTCATTTTATCCCTGACCTTTCTATTCATCCATAGAGGCCTTTTTTTATTCCTAGACATTTTGTTTCCATATGATATATACATACTACAATATTGATTGAGAATAAGTTTAAAAGCTTGCCATTTCCCTTCAGTGTCCTCCCCTTGTAGTACATTATCCCAGTTCACCAAACTTAGTGCCTGCCTAATTTGATTGAACTTTGCTTTTCTAAAATTCATAGTTTTAGTGGTCCCGCTGCCCCGTGGCCTATCAGTCACCAGATCAAACGTTATCATGTTGTGATCACTATTTCCCAAAGTTCTCAAAGTTCTTGAACCTGCACATTTGATACATTATCTGGTCTATTAGAAATGATCAGATCCAGTAACGCATTCCCCCTAGTTGGTTCTGTTACTATTTGAGTCAAGTAATTGTCCTGTAGTGCTGCCAGAAATCTGCTGCTTTTACCAGAATGGGTAGCCTCAATACCCCAGTCAATGTCTGGAAAGTTTAAATCGCCCATAATTATGACCTCATTTTTACTTGCAGCTTTTTCAATCTGCTGTAGTAATCACAGTTCTGCAGCTTCATTAATATGAGGTGGTCTGTAGCATACCCCAATAAGCAATTGGCAACTTTTATTTCCAAACGGACTCCACATCTTCGCAATCTTCTTCCATCTCATCGCTGAGGACAGCTGTAAAAGAATTCTTAACAAAGAGACAAACCCCTCCACCTTTTTTCCGTTCTATCTCTCCTAAACACATTGTATCCTTTTAAATTAGCTATCCAGTCATGGCTTTCATCCATCCATGTCTCGGTTATTCCCACAATGTCATAGCCTTTGTCATTCAGAATGAACTCTAGTTCGTCTATTTTATTTGCAGGACTCCGAGCATTGGTTACCATGCACTTTATATTTTTACCACCACATTTATCAATTTTGTTTACACGAAATGGGCTACTTGAAGTTTTACCAACCTCCTTAATCTTTACACTGTCCCCACCCCCCTCTCCACCCTCCATAATGTTAGGCTCCCACTGTCTTTTTACCTTATCTTGTCTACATATTAAGACTTTATCCTCCCGCCTCCCCCCAGATCCTAGTTGAAAATCTCCTCCAACCGTTTAGCCATCTTCTCCCCCAATGCAGCTGCACCCTCCCCATTAAGGTGCAGCCCATCCCTGCTGTAGAACCTGTAGCCAACTGCAAAGTCTGCCCAGTTCTCCAGGAACCCAAACCCTTCCTTCCTACACCAATTTCTCAGCCACTTTTTTAACCACTTCCCGACCGCCTAACGCACAGAGGCGGCCGGGAAGTGGAGCCCTTAAGGACCGGCTCACCCACAGAGGCGGCAGTCCATTTAAGGGCATGGGCGGAGCGATCGCGTCATCCGTGACGCGATCCTCCGCCGGCGCCTGTCACCGCTCGCTCGCCGCAACATCCCGCCGGCTATACGGAAGCGCCGGCGGGATGTTAACCCCGCGATCGCCGCATACAAAGTGTATAATACACTTTGTAATGTTTACAAAGTGTATTATACAGGCTGCCTCCTGCCCTGGTGGTCCCAGTGTCCGAGGGACCACCAGGGCAGGCTGCAGCCACCCTAGTCTGCACCCAAGCACACTGATTTCTCCCCCCCTGCCCCAGATCGCCCACATCACCCATCAGACCCCCCCCTGCCCACCCCCCAGACCCCTGTTTGCACCCAATCACCCCCCTAATCACCCATCAATCACTCCCTGTCACTATCTGTCAACGCTATTTTTTTTTTTACCCCCCCCCCTGCTCCCTGCCCCCTCCTGATCACCCCCCACCCCTCAGATTCTCCCCAGACCCCCCCCCAGACCACCCCCCCCTGTTTACTGTATGCATCTATCCCCCTGATCACCTGTCAATCACCCGTCAATCACCCGTCAATCACCCCCTGTCACTGCCACCCATCAATCAGCCCCTAACCTGCCCCTTGCGGGCAATCTGATCACCCCCCCACACCAATAGATCGCCTACAGATCCGACATCAGATCACCTCCCAAATCCATTGTTTACATCTATTCTCTCCTCTAAACACCCACTAATTACCCATCAATCACCCATCAATCACCCCCTATCACCACCTGTCACTGTTACCTATCAGATCAGACCCTAATCTGCCCCTTGCGGGCACCCAATCACCCGCCCACACGCTCAGATTGCCCTCTGACCCCCCCTTATCAATTCACCAGTGCATTAATTACATCTGTTCTTCCCTGTAATAACCCACTGATCACCTGTCAATCACCTGCCAATCACCTATCACCCATCAATCACCCCCTGTCACCCCCTGTCACTGCCACCCATCAATCAGCCCCTAACCTGCCCCTTGCGGGCAATCTGATCACCCACCCACACCATTAGATCGCCCGCAAACCCGCCGTCAGATTACCTCCCAAATGTATCGTTTACATCTGTTATCTTCTCTAAACACCCACTAATTACCCATCAATCACCCATCAATCACCCCCTATCACCACCTGTCACTGTTACCTATCAGATCAGACCCTAATCTGCCCCTTGCGGGCACCCAATCACCCGCCCACACGCTCAGATTGCCCTCAGACCCCCCCCCCCCTTATCAATTCGCCAGTGCATTAATTACATCTGTCCTTCCCTGTAATAACCCACTGATCACCTGTCAATCACCTGCCAATCACCTATCACCCATCAATCACCCCCTGTCACTGCCACCCAACAATCAGCCCCTAACCTGCCCCTTGCGGGCAATCTGATCACCCACCCACACCAATAGATCGCCCGCAGATCCGACATCAGATCACCACCCAAGCGCAGCGTTTACATCTATTCTCTCCTCTAAACACCCACTAATTACCCATCAATCACCCATCAATCACTCCCTATCACCACCTGTCACTGTTACCTATCAGATCAGACCCTAATCTGCCCCTTGCGGGCACCCAATCACCCGCCTACACGCTCAGATTGCCCTCAGACCCCCCCTTATCAATTCGCCAGTGCAATATTTACATCTGTCCTTCCCTGTAATAACCCACTGATCACCTGTCAATCACCTGCCAATCACCTATCACCCATCAATCACCCCCTGTCACTGCCACCCAACAATCAGCCCCTATCCTGCCCCTTGCGGGCAAACTGATCACCCACCCACACCAATAGATCGCCCGCAGATCCGACATCAGATCACCACCCAAGCGCAGTGTTTCCATCTATTCTCTCCTCTAAACACCCACTAATTACCCATCAGTCACCCATCAATCACCCCCTATCACCACCTGTCACTGTTACCCATCAGATCAGACCCTAATCTGCCCCTTGCGGGCACCCAATCGCCCGCCTACACGCTCAGATTGCCCTCAGACCCCCCCTTATCAATTCGCCAGTGCAATATTTACATCTGTTCTCCCCTGTAATAACCCACTGATTACCTGTCAATCACCTATCAATCACCCATCAATCACCCCCTGTCACTGCCACCCATCAATCACCCCCTGTCACTGCCACCCATCAATCACCCGCTGTCACTGCCACCCATCAATCAGCCCCTAACCTGCCCCTTGCGGGCAAACTGATCACCCACCCACACCAATAGATCGCCCGCAGATCCGACATCAGATCACCACCCAAGCGCAGTGTTTCCATCTATTCTCTACCCTAAACACCCACTAATTACCCATCAATCACCCCCTGTCACTGCTACCTGTCAGATTAGACCCCTATCTGCCCCTAGGGCACTCAATCACCCGCCCACACCCTCAGAATGCCCTCAGACCCCAGCCCTGATCACCTCGCCAGTGCATTGCTTGCATCTATTCCCCCCTCTAATCACACCTTGAGACACCCATCAATCACCTCCTGTCACCCCCTAGCACACCTACCCATCAGATCAGGCCCCAATTTGCCCCGTGTGGGCTCCTGATCACTCGGCCAAACCCTCAGACCCCCTTCCGATCACCTCCCCAGTGCATTGATTGCATCTATTTTCCCCTCTAACCACCCCCTGAGACACCCATCAATCACCTCCTGTCACCCCCCTAGCACTCCTATCCATCAGATCAGGCCCAATACAACCTGTCATCTAAAAGGCCACCCTGCTTATGACCGGTTCCACAAAATTCGCCCCCTCATAGACCACCTGTCATCAAAATTTGCAGATGCTTATACCCCTGAACAGTCATTTTGAGACATTTGGTTTCCAGACTACTCACGGTTTTGGGCCTGTAAAATGCCAGGGCGGTATAGGAACCCCACAAGTGACCCCATTTTAGAAAAAAAAGACACCCCAAGGTATTCTGTTAGGTGTATGACGAGTTCATAGAAGATTTTGTTTTTTGTCAAAAGTTAGCGGAAATTAATTTTTATTGGTTTTTTTTCACAAAGTGTCATTTTTCACTAACTTGTGACAAAAAATAAAATCTTCTATGAACTCGCCATACACCTAACGGAATACCTTGGGGTGTCTTCTTTCTAAAATGGGGTCACTTGTGGGGTTCCTATACTGCCCTGGCATTTTAGGGGCCCTAAACCGCGAGGAGTAGTCTAGAAAACAAATGCTTCAAAATGACCTGTGAATAGGACGTTGGGCCCCTTAGCGCACCTAGGCTGCAAAAAAGTGTCACACATGTGGTACCGCCGTACTCAGGAAAAGTAGTATAATGTGTTTTGGGGTGTATTTTTACACATACCCATGCTGGGTGGAAGAAATTTCTATGTAAATGGACAATTGTGTGTAAAAAAATCAAACAATTGTCATTTACAGAGATATTTCTCCCACTTAGCATGGGTATGTGTAAAAATACACCCCAAAACGCATTATACTACTTCTCCTGAGTACAGCGGTACCACGTGTGGCACTTTTTTACACCCTAAGTACGCTAAGGGGCCCAAAGTCCAATGAGTACCTTTAGGATTTCACAGGTCATTTTGCGACATTTGGTTTCAAGACTACTCCTCGCGGTTTAGGGCCCCTAAAATGCCAGGGCAGTATAGGAACCCCACAAATGACCCCATTCTAGAAAGAAGACACCCAAAGGTATTCCGTACGGAGTATGGTGAGTTCATAGAAGATTTTATTTTTTGTCACAAGTTAGCGGAAAATGACACTTTGTGAAAAAAAACTATTAAAATCAATTTCCGCTAACTTGTGACAAAAAAATAAAAACTTCTATGAACTCACCATACTCCTAACGGAATACCTTGGGGTGTCTTCTTTCTAAAATGGGGTCATTAGTGGGGTTCCTATACTGCCCTGGCATTTTAGGGGCCCTAAACCGTGAGGAGTAGTCTTGAAACAAAAGTGACCTGTGAAATCCTAAAGGTACTCATTGGACTTTGGGCCCCTTAGTGCAGTTAGGGTGCAAAAAAGTGCCACACATGTGGTATCGCCGTACTCGGGAGAAGTAGTACAATGTGTTTTGGGGTGTATTTTTACACATACCCATGCTGGGTGGGAGAAATAAATGACAATCTTTTGATTTTTTTACACACAATTGTCCATTTACAGAGGTATTTCTCCCACCCAGCATGGGTATGTGTAAAAATACACCCCAAAACACATTGTACTACTTCTCCCGAGTATGGCGATACCACATGTGTGGCACTTTTTTGCACCCTAAGTGCGCTAAAGGGCCCAAAGTCCAATGAGTACCTTTAGGATTTCACAGGTCATTTTGAGAAATTTCGTTTCAAGACTACTCCTCACGGTTTAGGGCCCCTAAAATGCCAGGGCAGTATAGGAACCCCACAAATGACCCCATTTTAGAAAGAAGACACCCCAAGGTATTCCGTTAGGAGTATGGTGAGTTCATAGAAGATTTTATTTTTTGTCAAAAGTTAGCGGAAATTGATTTTAATTGTGTTTTTTCACAAAGTGTCATTTTCCGCTAACTTGTGACAAAAAATAAAATCTTCTATGAACTCGCCATACTACTAACGGAATACCTTGGGGTGTCTTCTTTCTAAAATGGGGTCATTTGTGGGGTTCCTTTACTGCCCTGGCATTTTAGGGGCCCTAAACCGTGAGGAGTAGTCTTGAAACGAAATTTCTCAAAATGACCTGTGAAATCCTAAAGGTACTCATTGGACTTTGGGCCCTTTAGCGCAGTTAGGGTGCAAAAAAGTGCCACACATGTGGTATCGCCGTACTCAGGAGAAGTAGTATAATGTGTTTTGTGGTGTATTTTTACACATACCCATGCTGAGTGGGAGAAATATCTCTGTAAATGGACAATTGTGTGTAAAAAAAATTAACAAATTGTCATTTACAGAGATATTTCTCCCACCCAGCATGGGTATGTGTAAAAATACACC
The DNA here is from genome assembly GCF_040937935.1 of Hyperolius riggenbachi. Taxonomy (NCBI): domain Eukaryota; kingdom Metazoa; phylum Chordata; class Amphibia; order Anura; family Hyperoliidae; genus Hyperolius; species Hyperolius riggenbachi. Next base: position 342,069,470 of record NC_090649.1, on the reverse strand, counting down.
CCAAAACACATTATACTACTTCTCCTGAGTACGGCAATACCACATGTGTGGCACTTTTTTGCAGCCTAACTGCGCTAAGGGGTCCAAAGTCCAATGAGCACCTTTAGGCTTTACAGGGGTGCTTACAATTTAGCACCCCCCAAAATGTCAGGACAGTAAACACACCCCACAAATGATCCCATTTTGGAAAGTAGACCCTTCAAGGTATTCAGAGAGGGGCATGGTGAGTCCGTGGCAGATTTCATTTTTTTTTGTCGCAAGTTAGAAGAAATGGAAACTTTTTTTTTTTTTCTCACAAAGTGTCATTTTCCGCTTACTTGTGACAAAAAATAATATCTTCTATGAACTCACTATGCCTCTCAGTGAATACTTTGGGATGTCTTCTTTCCAAAATGGGGTCATTTGGGGGGTATTTATACTATCCTGGAATTCTAGCCCCTCATGAAACATGACAGGGGGTCAGAAAAGTCAGAGATGCTTGAAAATGGGAAAATTCACTTTTTGCACCATAGTTTGTAAACGCTATAACTTTTACCCAAACCAATAAATATACACTGAATGGGTTTTTTTTTTTTATCAAAAACATGTTTGTCCACATTTTTCGCGCTGCATGTATACAGAAATTTTACTTTATTTGAAAAATGTCAGCACAGAAAGTTAAAAAAAATCATTTTTTTGCCAAAATTCATGTCTTTTTTGATGAATATAATAAAAAGTAAAAATCGCAAGAGCAATCAAATAGCACCAAAAGAAAGCTTTATTAGTGACAAGAAAAGGAGCCAAAATTCATTTAGGTGGTAGGTTGTATGAGCGAGCAATAAACCGTGAAAGCTGCAGTGGTCTGAATGGAAAAAAAGTGGCCGGTCCTTAAGGGGTAGAAAGCCCTAGGTCCTCAAGTGGTTAACTCCCTAAGCTCCCTCTGTCTCTCAGATGTAGCACGTGGCACTGGCAGTATTTCAGAGAACACCACCTTGGAGGTCCTTGCTTTAAATTTATCTCCAAGTACCTGAAAATCATTTTTGAGGACCTTCCATCTCCCACTAACTTTGTCATTGGTGCCAATGTGTACCATGACAGCTGGGTCTTCCCCAGCCCCACCCAATAATCTGTCAATTCTTTCCGCTACATGCCGAACCCGAGCACCCGGGAGGCAACAGACTGTACGGCATTCACGGTTTCTTCGACAGATTACCCTATCTGTGCGCCTAAAATAATTGAATCCCCTACCACCAGTACCTGTCTAGCCTTAGCTGCACTCCTATTCCCTTTCTCGTTACAGCAGTCTGCCCCTTGGTTGCTAAGGAGCACATCCTGCTGCAGCATTGCTACTCCTGAATCATCCTCCCCAATATTACGCAAACAAGCATACTAATTAGTGAGGGACAATTGGAATGGATCTGGCAAAGGTTTTTTGGCTGCCGGGCAGGGCCGGATTACCAACCAGGCAACAAAAGCAGTCGCTTGGGGCCCCATTCAGAGTCAAAGGCCTGTGCCTTTTTAGTTTTCGCTATTTTTGCGATCGAAATCGCGCCCACGGCAATTTTGATCGTGAAAACTAAAAGGCGTAGGGGGGCAGTTTATCTATAATTGGAAAGAGGAGAAAGAGAGCTTCAAAATGATATGCATCTTTCCATAGCTACATTGTATTACACAGGACGACTTTTCTCCAAAGTCGGCAGCTTGATTCAGCACAATGCAATGAAATATAAGGAACCCAGGGGGATATAATTACAAACATCATGCTGGTAGGTGTGAGGATGTAATTAATTAGTTGTGGGTATGCTTAAAGGCATACCCACAGGCACTGCTCGGAGTCCCTTTAAGGGCTCTGCCTATGACACAGGAGACCAGGGTTCGAATCTCGGCTCTGCCTGTTCAGTAAGCCAGCACCTATTCAGTAGGAGACCTTAGGCAAGTCTCTCTAACACTGCTACTGCCTATAGGGTGCGTCCTAGTGGCTGCACCTCTGGCGCTTTGAGTCCGCCAGGAGAAAAGCGCGATATAAATGTTTTGTCTTGTCTTGTCAAATGATGCTGTGCGCTGCTTATTGTCTTCAGAGCCAGGCTCTCCTCCTAGGTCCCCCTCCTGCTACTGTGCGCTGCCCACTCCTCTCTCCCTTCCCACAGAGAACTACAGCTGCAGCAAGAATGATAGCAGCAGATGGCAAACGCTCACTCACCTATCCATGATCCAAGCGATAGAGATCCCGTCAACTGAAACCCATCTGTCTCTTCTACAGTGCAGCCGCTCGCTCTGAACTTCCTGATTCTCAAATCATACAGGAAGTAGGAAGTAGTAATAGTAGTAGTAACAGAGCCGGCAGCACTCTAGAGGAGACAGATGGGCTCCGGATGACGGGACCTCTATTGCTTGGATCGCAATAGGTCAATGTGAGTCATCTGGTGCTGTCATTCTCCCCCACTGTGGCTGCCTTCTCTGCTGGACTATCGTATTCACTGGGATGGAGGTTACATGGTGGCTGTCTAGTTTGGGAGGAAATCGGTTGTTCGGTGGTGGGGGTGGTTATGTAATTCTGTCTGGGGAACGGCTTCCGGTTTGGCGGTGTCCAGAGCTTTCTGCTATTGCCAGGCTGGAGATGCAGGGGGAAAGTGCTGCGATATCTGGCACCCTCTTCACAGGGGTGCCCCAGCCCCTGAGTGCAAATGTCCCAGCCATTCATCTCTCACTCTGCATTTTGCTGCTGCTATTCCCTGCATTGTGCACCCGCAGAGGAAAGCGGCCTGTTGCCCATAGCAACCAGTAGCTGGCTGCCCCGGTGTGTGCGGCATGTTGCTGTGCAGCTGCATCTTCTGATTCTATTACGACATGATGGGGGGGGGGGCCCAAATCAGTTACTTTGCTTAGGGCCCCATTTAGCCTTAATCGGGCTCTGCTTCCGGGGGTATCTAGAGAGCTGCCAAAATGAACTCGCTTTTGGATTAAAAATATAATTAAGGTTTGAGATGGAATTAATAAAAAATGGGGTTGGTCTGGGGGAATGTCTCTTTTGTCAGCATTGGAGGGTTTCTCTTTTTTTCCGCCAGGTAAGGAAAAAGGGTTTTTCTTGGATTATAGGGAAGGGGAGGAGGGGTGGTTTTGAGGGATATTTTGAAGAATGGGAAAATTAAATCTCTAAATGAGTTGCGGGAGGAATTTGGACAATTCCCGTTTGATTTTTGGAGGTATGCACAGTTGAAGCATTTTATGGCGGAGAAGAAGAGAACCTCATTATAGAGTTATCTGAATTTGAAAAGTTATTTGTTTTGGAGGCTCCTCCTGTACATCTAGTGTCATTCCTGTATAGAGAAATGAATCGGATGGGAGATGGGAATTTTCCGAGTTATTTGGATAGGTGGGAGAAGGACATTGGCATCTCTTTGGATAATAGTCAGAAGAGTATCTGAATCTGTATTCTAGTTCATGCTACGTCTATAAGTTCTAGAATGAAAGAAATTATTTTCAAGTTATTATCTATGTGGTATAGGACACCGGATAAAATAGCTGTAATGTTTCAGGGAGTTAGTGATAGATGCTGGAGAGGGTGTGGGGCAAAAGGTACACTCCTGCATTTGGTGTGGGAGTGTCCGGTTATTTCGGGGTACTGAAAAGGTGTATTGGGAGATTGTGTGAAGGAGAGGGTGATTTGGATGCTGTGAAAGTGTTGCTGAATGGAACATCTATTGGTAGATTGGGAGACATCTCAAGCTCACTCCAACCTGAATTATCGCAAATTCTTTCTGTTTTAGGAAAGCAAACTTTTGTTTTTCTTAACATCTTAGTAAGGGGGCTTTTAGGACCATTGTAGTCCCTTACACACTCCAATAAGTTCTGGGTCACCATGAGCTTGCTAGTTAGTCTGTACCTATTGGTAGGTATAAGAGATCTTTGGTACTTCAATTATTGATTGCAGCTAAGAGTCTGATTCCGGTTAAATGGAGATGCCAAGGTTCTCCATCCCTTAAGGAATAGGTTGAAAGAGTTAATAAGGTAAAGGGGTTGGAGAATCGAATCGCACTACAACAAGATAAATTAGAGGGTTTTAATGTAAAATGGTAAAAATGGAAGGAGTTTCAGAATACAAGGGAATACGGGGGATATGATGAAGATGTAGGAGGAGGAGTACTCAGGGAAATGTAAGGGGGTATTATAGGAGGGAATGGAATTTAGGGGATGTATGAACATTATGGAACTTTTTTTTTTTTTTAATTTTTCCTATAATGCGTTATTGATATGATGAGGTTTGTGGGTAGGGGAGGAGAAGGGGATTGGGTAGTTTTGTTTTTGTATGATCTGAAAATTCGGTGAAATGTATACCGTTGTCAGGAATATAAGATTGGAATGTTAATTTTTCCTTAATAAACTAAATTATGAAAAAAAAGGAACTAGAGGCGGATACCGTCCGTGCGTGCGACGTTGGTGAAGCGACCTGGAACACATTGAGCCTGCCAACTGGCCCACACACGGGTGAGAGCCCACGTTGGTGAAGCGACCTGGAACACATTGAGCCTGCCAACTGGCCCACACACGGGTGAGAGCCCGTTCTAAATTACTCTATGCCCATTTTACTACACGGAAACTGTAAGTGCACATCTATTTTAACCTTGATAGAAGTTTTAGCAATATCACACTATTTGAGGCATTTTCATTGAGGTGCATCTACATGAGGAAACAAGACCACATAAAGAGTCTGCAGAGAGAAGCATAAAATTGCCAGAGAGGTGGGGGACGACCCGGGAAGGGTCCCAAGGCGCAATCAGACCCAGTGGGTCAATATACGTGGTGAGTGGCTCACCTGGGGTGTAGTGGTGGCTAATCTGTCCAACCTTAGAGAGAACCTATAGGAGAGGCAATAAGGAGGAGAAGCTTTTTTTACTGTGGACTGGAATAGTGGAATATTGAACTGTGGACTATGTGCAATCAATGTTTAATGCAAACTTATTAGGGTGTCTTATATGAGTCCAGAAGTCTAAAGTGGAATTGTTAGGACTGCAGTCGTGAGCGCCACCTCTTGTTTATATACATTGTTTTGCATAAGAGGAGGTGAACCGACTACTAATCTAGCTGAGAGCGCATACCTCTTTTACTGTGACATAAGAAGTTTGAACCGGAAATCAGAACAGCCACAAGACTTTGCTGCAGAGCCGGCCTTTGGGGGGGGGGGGGGCAACTGGGGCGATCGCCCCAGGCCCCGCGCTTGAACAGGCCCCGTGCCGCTGCCACTTGACCGCCCCCCCTCCCCCGGCCACGTTCCCGTGCGGCCAGCTGGAGGAGAGCAGAGAAGAGAAGAGGGAGAGCTGTGAGCAGTAGTGGAGAAGGGGGCCATCTCCCCCCCTTCTCTCACCTTAGGGCTCTCCCTCCCTCGCTCGCTCTCCCCTCTGAACTATTGTGCGGGTGGCTGGCAGTGGGCGGAACTTACCTTCAGTCTCGCGCCGGCGCCGGAAGTTCTGGTGCTGCTGCTCTGGAGCAGACCAGAGTAGCAGCTAATCCATCCCGCGCCGGCACTGCATCGAGACGGAAGGTAAGTCCCGCCCGCTGCCTGCCAGCCACCCGCACATTAGTTCGGAGGGGAGAGCGAGCGAGGGAGGGAGAGCCCTAAGATGAGGGAAGGGGGTAGAGATGGCTCCCTTCTCCACCGCTGCTCACAGCTCTCCCTCTTCTCTGCGCTGCTCCCCTCCTGCTGGGGGCACACCTGGCTACCTATTCTGGGACATCTACCCCTACCTACATATACTGGGCACATATAACCCTGACTATATATACTGGGGACATATACCCCTACCTACATATACTGGGCACATATACCCCTGGCTACATATACTAGGCACATATACCCCTGCCTACATATACTGGGCACATATACCATGCCTACATATACTGGGCACATATACCCCTGCCTACATATACTGGGCACCTATACCCCTGACTACATATACTGGGGACATATACCCCTGGCTACATATACTGGGCACATATACCTCTGGCTACATATACTGGGCACATATACACCAGGCTACATATACTGGGCACATATACCCCTGGCTACATATACTGGGCACATATACCCCTGGCTACATATACTGGGCACATATACCCCTGGCTACATATACTGGGCACATATACCCCTGACTACATATACTGGAGACATATACCCCTGGCTGCATATACTGGGCACATATACCCCTGGCTACCTGTTCTCGGGACATCTCTACCCCTGGCTTCCTGTTCTGGGGACATCTATACTGCTGGCCACCTATTCTGGGGACACCTATAGACCCGGGGCTACCTATTTTTGGGGAACCACTGCTTTCAGATTCAGTGTATTTTGGGGAACTGCTGCCAGGTGAGAGGTGTCTACCATATTAAGGGGGCATTCTGCCTATTTATGTGAAATGCTGTCTATTTATGTGCCTCATGACTGCTGAATTTGTCTTGTTGGGGGCCTCATGGTTACTGAATTTGTCTTGTTGGGGGCCATGATGATTTGTTGGGGGCCTCAAGATCGCTGAATTTGTCTTGTTGGGGGCCTCATGATTGCTGAATTTGTCTTGTTGGGGGCCTCATGATTGCTGAATTTGTCTTGTTGGGGGCCTCATGATTGATGAATTTGTCTTGTTGGGGGCCTCATGATTGCTGAATTGGCTGAATTTTGCAAGACAAAAGTTACTACAACAATGTGAATTTTGTGAAACGTGAACCTTAGAATTTCCAAATTACTTGAAGCATGAGCTCCCCCACCCCCGCACTTAAAACCACCATGCAAATGTTTGTTTTTATATTGGTTGGCTTAGTGGCCTTTACCTGACATAATTGTTTTCAAACAATAATAATAAGGAATACTGCATTAAAGGCGGACAAGCCCATGAACGTGGTGATAAGGTATATGGCCTACACTTATGGCTCTAGGCCCCGCATGTGACACTCGCCCCAGGCCCCGCATACTCTAAGGCCGCCTCTGCTTTGCTGCCTCCACTCTTGCTCCCATGAAGCTGAACTCTGCAACATTTAGGACTGCCTTCACAATTTGTGCTGATGCTGATATTCTCTTGCAATATTTTTCAACCCCCTTGCATCTTTAGCTAACCTTGATGCTGTTCATAAAAAATGCATCTTGTCAATTTAAAGAGAGACAGTGACCAAGAATTGAACTTTATCCCAATCAGTAGCTGATGCACCCTTTTACATGAGAAATCTATTCCTTTTCACAAACGGATCATCAGGGGGCTCTGTATGGCTGATATTGTGGTAAAACCCCTCCCACATGAAACTGAGGATCATGGTCCTGGCAGATTCCGGTCTGTGAACTGTGTTGCATTGTGGGAAATAGCTCTTTACAGCTGTTTCCAACTGCCAAAAAAGCAAGCAGAAGCTACATCACCTGCCAGCAGTAATAATGTCACCATGTGATAAATGTCAGAATGTAAATCAGGGATTTAAAAGATTTTACAATGGGCAAACACTGACTAAATCATGTATACATAATTATTGTAAAAATGAAGCACTTTTTCTATTACATTATTTTCACTGGAGATCCTCTTTCTGCAGTTCGGAACTGCTGCAATCTTTATCTGTATCATTTATCCATACTAAGCTGTTCTAACAACTTTATCTATTCATAACACTTTTTTCCCTTTTTGCTATTTTTCTCTTTCTCTTCATTCTGGAACTGTTAACATACTGTTGGTAATTCAATTTGTGCAGCATACTCATGTTATAATAAACTTGGATATAGTAAACATTTGCTTATAGTAAACTACCTATCCAGGTCCCAGCCAATCTCCATTATAAGTGTATGGGAGCAACGCATGGCATAGTAAATCCGGATATAATAAAACTTTTGTAATAGTAAACATGTTTTTGGCCCCATGTGACGCTGACTCTGGATATGTAAAAAGTGTGTGGTGTGTGCATCATATGTCAGTGTGAAACCCATGGTCTGCTGATCTGTTCAGGCTGGTTGCAAGTGAGTTGATGCCTAATAAAATTTGTAAGACAAAAAAAATGGCACCCGGGCTGGATATACAGTACTGTATAAATAAGCAGCCAAGGGAAAATGAGGAATAATGTCATGAATATAAACAAGAGGATGCAGTGTTATGATTAGCTGCATTTTGAAAAGAGGCTTCATGATTGGCTCAAGGATGAGCAGAAAGTTTTGCAGGACACGTGCTGCAAGTCCTGCCCGTGGTGGTATCAAAACCACTCACCGGAAGCTGCCTCTATTCAGTGGCAGCTGCCTCTATTCAGTGATGGCTGCAATTTTAAGGAGCCCTGGATACTGTGCCAGCAATTTGTCCAGCCTTGCTATGCAGCCCTAAGGTATACTTAACCTTGTAGTCTACCATATGTGCTTGTACTGTACCTTTTGATGGGAGGACAGAGTTGGTCCTTTGCAGCAGAGAATGTACTATGACATACTGGGCCATTTCTAGGACAATTTCTGATATAGTAAACCACTTTTCCTGGTCCCTTGGAGTTTACTATAACGAGATTATATTGTAGTTCACACTCTCTGCTCCCTTCTCTCAGACTGCAGAGTTGTCTCTGTTACTGGAATAGGAGTTCTGGGAGGAGGGAAAAAGTGTGACACATCCTGCTACTAAAGCGTTAATACAAAGAAGGGTACTGATGAAGTGGTTAAACCAGAAAGCTGGTATTAACGCATTTGTGGGATGGACGAACACAGATGTCTTTTAGTTTTCAGGCCCACAGAGATCCTAATGCTGTTACTCCTTAAGTTTCTTCCTCTGTGTCTTTTTCAAACAGAAGCAAGCTGATAAAAACTCTGATTCAGACCTCTGATGCTGGGAATACATGGTCAGATAGTTTCTTATCAATCGAGCCGCTGATGGCTCGATTGATAATTTCCGACAGGTCCGATTAGCGAGGCGCTCGATTCCCCGCTCGATACCCGCGGGCGGACAATGGGCAGAAAACGAGCGGAAGATGAGGAGCGCCCGTGGGGACGAGCGGGGATCGATCCAGGCGCCAGCAGGGACGCGCCGGGATCGAGCCAGCGGCTTAATCCGGCGCAACTATCTAACCATGTATTCCCAGCATAAGAGGGGCAGGTGGACATTGGAGTTCCTTTTATCAAAGGAAGAAGGAGAAGAATGAAGTAAAATCTAAATTAGGCTTTCCCATAGAAGGTTTTGATAAACTACTGTCTAATATGTATTAAGATTTAAGAAAGAATAGACATTTGTCATCTATGGATAAAATATAAAAAAAAAAAAACTGGATGAAGATCAATCTGTTGTTATCCCTGTGCACGGTTCTTTGAAATCCATTATTAAGAAAGCCTGAAGGAATCCCAAAAGCATGTAGTATGGCCAAAATCTGTTGAAAAACATTATCCATATAATAATGACATTCTGAAGTTCTAGAGTCCTACTCCTAAAATGGATTACGCCTTATGACATTTTCCAGGAAATTACACTTTGAGGATGTGGGATTAGTAAAGAGAATCTGTACTCTAAAATTCTTACAATAAAAAGCATACGATTCTATTCATTATGTTCTCCTGGGCCCCTCTGTGCTGTTTCTGCCACTCCCTGCTGCAATCCTGGCTTGTAATTGCCAGTTTTAAACAGTGTTTACAAACAAAAGACATGGCTGCTAACCAGCTTGTGATAGGCTCAGAAAAGCTCAGTCTGTGACTCATACAGAGCCTGCAGGGGGCGTGGAGAGGATGTGTATAGCTTCTGCCTATCACAAGCAGAGTAGCACATTCCTGCCTGAGTGCCTGAGCCCGACAAAGCTGACAAAGGAAAGAAGAAAGATTATATAACAGAGATAATACAGCCACTGTATTATCTAGGAAAGGCTGCAGTAAGACAGACCACATTAGAACAGGTATAGGAAGTTATTATTATTATTATTTATTTATAAAGACCCAACATATTCCATGGTGCTGTACAATGCAAGAAAACAAACAAGGGATACATAATGATACAGACAATGATATACATCAAATATGAACACTGATACAAAATACAGGGAGTGCAGAATTATTAGGCAAATGAGTATTTTGACCACATCATCCTCTTTATGCATGTTGTCTTACTCCAAGCTGTATAGGCTCGAAAGCCTACTATCAATTAAGCATATTAGGTGATGTGCATCTCTGTAATGAGAAGGGGTGTGGTCTAATGACTTCAACACCTTATATCAGGTGTGCATAATTATTAGGCAACTTCCTTTCCTTTGGCAAAATGGGTCAAAAGAAGGACTTGACAGGCTCAGAAAAGTCAAAAATAGTGAGATATCTTGCAGAGGGATGCAGCACTCTTAAAATTGCAAAGCTTCTGAAGTGTGATCATCGAACAATCAAGCGTTTCATTCAAAATAGTCAATAGGGTCGCAAGAAGCGTGTGGAAAAAACAAGGCGCAAAATAACTGCCCATGAACTGAGAAAAGTCAAGCGTGCAGCTGCCAAGATTCCACTTGCCACCAGCTTGGCCATATTTCAGAGCTGCAACATCTGTTGAGAGGATGTCTAACAGAACGTATTATGGTGCTGGTGTAGGGGGGGGGGGGGGGGGTATGCAAGCACGAAAAGGTGAGTCTTGAGAGCTTTTTGAAGGTATTAAAGGTGGGGGCGAGTCTGATGGCTGGTGGGAGCAAGTTCCAGAGAGTGGGGGCAGCCCTGGTGAAGTCCTGCAATCGTGCATGGGACGGAGATATGCGTGGTGCGACTAGGCGCAGGTCATTGGAGGATCGGAGGGGGCGGGCTGGTATGTGCCTGTGGACCATATCAGAGATGTAGGTTGGGCAGGTCTTGTGCACTGATTTGTAGGCCAAGCACAGGGTTTTGAAATTGATCCTAAAGCTGATGGGGAGCCAGTGTAGTGCTTTACAGAGTGGAGTCGTAGAGGCGCTGCGATGAGAATAATGTATCAGTCTGGCTGCCGCATTCATTACCGATTGAAGTGGGGCAGTACAGTTAGAGGGGAGGCCAGAGAATTGCAGTAGTCTAGGCGGGAGATGACAAGGGCGTGGATAAGAAGTTTAGTGGTGTCGGGACAGGTAGGAGTGGATCTTGGAGATGTTGCGGAGGTGGAAGTTGCAGGATCGAGCAATACCTTGGATGTCGGGTGTAAAGGAAAGTTCAGAGTCCAGGGTAACACCTAGACAGCGGGCTTGGGAGGTAGGACGGATGGTAGTATTTTCGATAGTGATGTGCAGATCTGGGAGGGGTGTAGCAGTGCGGGTGGGAATATTAGAAGCTGTCTTGTACAAATTAAGCTTCAGGTACCTGGCGGCCATCCAGGAGGAAATGGATGTGAGGCAGGCGGAGACTTTGTCCATGGTAGAGGAGGAGAGATCTGGGGTGTGGAGGTATATCTGGGTGTCATCTGCATACAGGTGGTAGTTGAAGCCCATGGAGGAGGTGATTTTGCCAATTGAGGCAGTATAGAGTGAGAACATTAGTGGTCCTAGGATGGAACCTTGAGGAACACCAACTGAGAGGGGTGTAGGAGTGGATGAGGAGCCATTGAAAAATGTTGTGAAGGAGCGGTTGGAGAGGTAAAAGTAGATCCAAGCTAAGGCTAGGTTCTGAATGCCCATTGACTGCAAGGAGTGGAGAGCTTATATACCAATTTGCACCTAGAATCACAAATCTATTGTAGGTACTTGTAGTGATAAATGTATGCCTGTGCCTACTTTTTTTTAATGCATGTTTTTTTGATGTAGCGCAAAATCTAAGCAAAGCATGATATATTTTTATACTGCAAGTATCCAGTTAGATATCCATATGTTGACATATGCTGTAAAAGGCAGTTTGTGTGGGTGTACTTTTTGGCATAACTGTAACAGAAATCTGAAATACTTTGCTCCATTTTGGTTTCTTAGAATTTCTCTATCGGATACATGGCTAACTCCTCAGTCACAATGTATGCACTGAAAATGCCTGCAATAACTTGATTTACAATGTACAAGTTAACATGGATTTGTGTATATGCTGCTATTAAGATGTTCATTGAGATCAAATGACACATGACTAGGAGCATTGCAAAAGTTTGGGAGATACAGCGAGGTACATTTAAAGAGACTCTGTAACAAAATTTTCAGCCTTGTTTCTTCTATCCTATAAGTTCCTATACCTGATGTAATGTGGTTTGGATTACTGCAGCTTTTTATAGTTGCTCTGTCTCTGTAATAGATCTAATCTTCTTTTCTTGTCAAGCCTTGTCGAGGCCAAGTTGAATGCACTGTCTCTGCTGTAATAAGGATTATTCACGCCCTCTGCAGGCTCTCCTGTGTGTGTATGAGTCACAGGCAATCAGGGGAGGACTGGGACATTTTGGCCTGGGGGGAAAACACAACCTAGAGGCCCTTTTACGCTATCCCCAGCCCAAATGCATACCCCAGTCCAAATAAATATCAATTTTGTGTGCAAATGTATGTAGTGTACATTTTAATGTTACATTAACTACATTAACTAGTTCCTGCAAAAAGGATATTTGAAAACTATTTTGAAGGAGGAAGGATGGGAATACAATACACCTGTGAGTGCTGTGGCAAGGGGGTGGTAGCTGCCAATGAGTGGCTCAGGAAGCATGGATTCATCCTGGCTGTTGATAGTGGTGTGATGGTGTGGAGGATATATTCTTACCCCACTCTAGGCTCCTTAGTACCACCTGGCCAATGTTTAAATGCCACAGCCTACCTGAATGTTGTTGCTGACCATGCCCATCCCTTCATGACCAAAGTGTACCTGGTGGCTTCTGAAGGCTACCAGCAGGATAATGCACCATGTCACAAAGCTCAGATCATCTAAAACAAGAAATAATGGCAGCGAGTAGTGGTAGTAGGAGGATTACTGCTAGGTGTAGCAGCAGTGAGACTAGGTGCAGCGTCAGTGAGGCTGGTATTAGGTGTAGCAGCTGGGAGGTTAGTGGTAGGTTTAGCGGCGGTAAGGTTGGTGTTAAGTGTGGCAGTGGTGAGTTTTGGTGACAGAGGTTAGTGCTAGGTGAGGCGGCAGTGAGGTGGCAGTGAAGTTAGAGTTATGTGCGGCGGCAGTGAGGTTTTTGTTAGGTGCTGCACCAGCGAGGTGTTTTGGCAGTGAGGTTAGCATTGGGTGCAGTGGCAATGAGGTTGGTTTTAGGTACGGTGCCACCGAAGTGTGGCGGCAGTAAGGTTAGTGCTAGGTGAGGTGGCCGTGAGATTAGTGCTACGTGTGTCGGTGGGGAGGTTAGCGCTATGTGAGGTGGCAGTGATAGAAGTGCTAGGTGCGGCCGCAGTGAGGTTACTGTTAGGTGCTGCAGCAGTGAAGTTAGTGTTAGGTCCTGCAGCAGTGAGGTTGGTGTTAGGTGCGGCGCCATTGAGATGTGGCGGCAGTGAGATTAGTGCTGGGTAAGGCGGCAGTGAATTAGTGCTAGGTGCAGAAGCGGTGAGGTTAGTGGAAGGTGTGGCAGCAGTGAGGTTAGTGTTAGGTGCGGCGGCAGCGAGGTGTGTAGCGGCAGTGAGTTTATCGCTAGGTGAGGCGGCAGTGAGATTAGCATTAGGTGCGGCAGCGAGATTATCGTTAGGTGTGGGGAGGTTAGGTGTGGCGGTTAGATTAGCGATGAGATTAGTGTTAGGTGCAGTGGTGGTAAGATTAGCGTTAGGTGCAGCGGTGAGATTTCCGTTAGTTGCACTGGCTCAATACGTTAGGTGCTTTGGTGGTGATGTGAGCATTACGTGTGGTGGTGAAATTACCGTTAGGTGCGGAGGTAAAATTACCATTAGGGGGGCGGTACCGGAAGCCGTCTGAGACACACGCATGTGAGAGAGCTCCGGCTCCGTGACTTGCTGCACTAGCATCCTGCAGAGACTTTGGACCTTTATATCTACCTGGCTGGGTCGTGGAATTCCTCTGGACTCTACTACACTTTCCAGAGATGAATACTAGGTAAACGGCAGCCGAGAAACTCAAAGAGTATGCTCGGGTGGAGATCCAAGATGGCGCCCGGACTACAGGGAAGGGAACCGCCGCTCCCCCTGACGCATCGGAAACACTCTCTGCACCCGCGGTGATGGAGGCCCCGCTGCCACCCAGATCTACCACCAAACATGGTCAGTCTAAGGGGCCGAAAGGGGGGGACAGGGGCCACATGAAAGACCAGGCCTCGGACGCACAAATATCCATCATGGCGGAGGGTGCGCCGAATCTGACAGAGGGGAAGGAATGGGAGAATGCCTCCAATGCTACTGCTGCTGCACAGTCTAATGAGGTAGAGGGCATGGAAGAGGATCCTGAACCCACATTAAAACAGGTGGCTGAACAATTACTCGGAGCAATATCACTTCTTAAAACAGACCTCTCGGGGAAAATAGAGGAGGTTAAAGTAGATATGGGCCTTATACGGCATGATTTACAAAACATCAGAGACAGAGTCTCCGACACTGAGCGCAGAATCTCGAATCTTGAGGATACTATTAACCCCTTGCCTGCAAAACATAATGCTTTAACCAAGACGGTGGAATTCTGGCGCCAAAAAGCTGATGATCTTAAAAATAGATCGCGCCGCAACAATATTAGAATTATAGGCCTCCCTGAAAGAACCGAGGGGAATGACCCTTCTGAATTCATAGAAGACTGGCTGCTTAAAGAATTTGGCAGAGAGAATTTTTCACAAGCATTTGCTGTAGAAAGGGCACATCGTGTACCTGCTTCTCCGCTCCCCCCTGGGTCCCCTCCTAGACCTTTCCTTGCTCGGCTTTTAAATTGCAAAGATCGAGATAGGATTCTCCAAATGGCCAGGCAAAAGCAAACCATTAACTATGAAAACGTGACTGAGTATTTTTCCAGACTTCTCAGTGGAGCTACAAAAGATCAGAGCCTCTTTCATCGCGGTCAAGAAACAGCTTAAAACCAAGGAATATAAGTACTCTATGGCATACCCAGCCCGCCTCAAGGTCATAGATGGCAATAAAGTGGTATTCTTTTCCACCCCACAAGAAGCTGCAGACTGGCTTACTACTAAAGGCTTTTCGCCTAGTGCTGATTAATCACGCAATAGAAGCCATATCTCTCTTGTCACCCTAGCCAGGGACGAGCTTGCTTAATATTCATCAAAATGTTTTGCTATTTACCTTAATATGAAAGTGTCTGATCATAGATGTATGTCATATTAATGTGCAGCAATGTTTGTCACCCACAACTGTGTGTCTCTGTGAATTTATGTCTGGGCTAAGTATTGCCTAGGATACTATCTTAAAGGCAATTCCCCCACTTGATATGCTGCAGGAATCTGCATGTTCTGATACGGTTAAATTTATTCCTCATGTTGAGGTGGTTTTATGTGTTATTAGTTTTACACGGTTCGCACCAAGGGCCTTGGCAGGGCAGATGCTGTTTAGTAATTCGTCAAATAATACGGACAGATGGTTGAAATATGGCTGAGATGTTAAGAATTCTATCATGGAACGTAAGGGGCTTAGGAGCTACTCAGAAAAGAAGCATGGTACTTTCCCAAATTAAAAAGTACAGTCCTCATATTGTGACTCTCCAGGAGACTCACTTTACTAAGGACTCATGCAATAGGATGACCAAATCATGGGTACAGTGGGCAAAACACTCTTGTCACACTTCTTTTTCCAGGGGAGTGACTGTCCTGATACATAGACGAGTTAGATGGGAGGCGCACAGGGTAGTGATTGACAGTGAGGGGAGATATATTTTTATCCATGCAACGGTAAATGGGAAACTGTTTAATATTCTATGTATTTATAACCCTCCGGGAACAACCCTCAGTATTCTCACTAAAGCTTTATCATTCGCTGCTAACTACCCTATGGCATTCACACTGTGTGCTGGTGACCTCAACCTAACTTTAGACCCAACACTGGATAAACTCCCACATACAGGTGGAGCAGGAGATGGTCACTTACAATCTTTTCTCTCTAGCTCAGGCTGGATTGATATCTGGCGTCTTAAATACCCTTCTCTGAGAGCCTACACTTGCTGTGCCTCCCATAATAATTCTCTATCGAGAATAGACCATATTCTGGGCTGTCAGGGTATGACCGCTATAGTACAGAAAATTGAGTTCAAACTGAGAGGAATCTCTGATCACTCACCTATTTTTTGTGAATTATCCACTGCAGGACCTCCAAATCGTAATAGTACTATGATCCACCCCTTTTGGCTGACTCTCTTTGGAAAACATGATAGAATCCCTGATCAGTTAACACAATTTATAGAGGCGAATCACTCTACTGAAAATAAATTATTGCTCTGGGATACATTTAAATCATACCTCAGGGGTTGTATCAAGTCATCCATTTCATTTATTAAAAGGGACTCCCATAGGGTTGAATTGAATCTTAGCGCCTCTCTGTCGAAAGCTGAAGATTCATATGCAAATAACCCCTCAGATACTAATAAAACGCAGTGGCTCCAGGCACAACGAATGTATAAAATGCATGCAGAGGAAAAAGCCAAGAGGAAACTATTTTTTACCAAACAACATTTCTTTGAAATGGGAAATCAATCTAGTAGCCTTTTAGCTCATATGGTTAGGCAGGACAAAGGGGGAACCAACGTGTTACGAGTTAAAGATGAGGCTGGTCAATGTGTCACAGATATCGATTGTATTAATGCCAGATTTAAAAACTTTTATACTAACCTATACTCCTCCTCCCTTAGGGTATCGTCATCTGAAATTGACAATTATTTAAATCCTATTGCATTTCCCACCCTACAACAAGACATGATCAAACTGCTAAATGCCCCAATCAGTGTAGATGAACTGGGCATTGCATTAGCGAGTATCCCAAATCAAAAATCCCCTGGGCCAGATGGCATACCTACAGAAGTTTATAAAAAATATTCGGAGACTGTGTTGCCATTATTCAATAGTATGCTTTCCCAATGTCTGCAGACCAATAGTCTACCTGAATCTATGAACGAAGCCACTATTGTGGTAATTTTGAAACCAGACAAGGACCCGGAGGACTGTGCCTCTTATAGGCCAATATCTCTCCTTAACTCTGATTACAAACTTCTCACAAAGGTGCTTGCAAACAGACTAAAACAGGTGATCCTAAATATCGTTGATGGAGACCAAACTGGGTTTATGCCTGGGCGATCCACCTCTATTAACCTCAGACGGGTACAAGTCATTGCCCAAATTGCATGGCAGGAACAGAGAGAGTGGGCCTTTGCTGCATTAGATGCGGCAAAGGCCTTTGACTCTATCGAATGGCCATTTTTATTTAAATGCTTAGAAAAGTTTCAACTGGGTAATAACTTTATTAATTGGGTAAACATGATATACAACCATCCAACCGCTAACATCAAACTTAATAACCAGCAAACGCAAACTTTCTCGCTGGCCAGAGGCACGCGGCAGGGGTGCCCTTTGTCGCCCATGCTGTTTGCCCTGGCCATTGAGCCACTTGCTATCATTATAAGGAACGACCCGGTCTTTAAGGGGATACCTATTGGGGAAACTGAGGAGCGTATAGGTTTATATGCTGACGATATGATCCTGTTTATGGAGGATGTGGAAAATTCTATACCAAGAGCAATTAAGATCTTAGACAAATTTGGGGAATATTCCGGGTTAAAGATCAACTGGGATAAGTCGGTGGTAACATTCTTTGGGAATAGTCAGATAGAGCTTGCGAGACTGGGATGCCCGGGTCCCCTAGTGGACAATTTTAAATATCTCGGAATAGTAATTACTAAAGACCCATCATATATTCTCCAAAAAAACCTGTATCCTTTATTGGACCTGGTAAAACAGAAATTTAAATCTTGGGCTAAACTACCCCTATCTGTAGCTGGACGCATAAACTTGATCAAAATGATCCTTTTACCAAAAATCCTATATATTTTGGAACATGTAGCGGTTAGTGTCCCCATTAAATTTTTTAGAGAATTAAACTCCGTAATATCTCCCTTCATATGGGGAAACACGAGACCAAAACTTAAATTATCAATATTACAAAAACCTAAGGACTCTGGGGGGTTGGCCCTACCAAACTTCTTCCTATATTATCTTGCAGGCCAGTTGAGATATATTAAGAGCTGGTTTGATGAACCCGCAATGCCCAAATCCGAAATGCATATCATTCACTTAATGGGGAATTGTCCACCTTTAGGTTTCCTTGAAACCCGCACTCCAGGTAGTATAGGAGGCCTCCCAGTACACAGACTTTGCTGTAAAGTCTGGATGCAAATCAAAAAGGCCACTAATTATACAGGGACTATACCTGAATCTCCATTATGGTTTAACCCCACTTTTCAAGAACTAATAGGATTACAGGAGGCTGGATGGTGGTATAATAGGGAGATACGTTGTATACAACAATTATATGAAAATGGCAATCTAAAATCATTCGAGCAATTGCAAACCCAATTTAACCTGCCTCGACAAAGTTTCTATAAATATTTACAACTGAGACACGCGTTGGCCACACAATTTAGAGCAAACAACCCACTCCTGTCAGATTTCCCATTGATAGGGATCTTTAAGACACAGGGGCCATCAGGCCTGATATCTATTCTGTATACCTATGCAGTAAACACTGCAAATGGTGATGACACATCCTTTGACAAATGGCGCGAGGTGATCCCAGAACTCTCCGAGGAAGATTGGGAGGAGATATGGGAGCTTCCCTCTCAGATATCTGTTGCAGCTAATGATAGACTCATTCAAACTTTTTTGATCCATCAAGTGTATTTAACACCTAAACGCATGATTAAAATGGGACACGACTCATCCGTTCATTGTCCCAGATGTAAAATGTATGCAGCTGACTATTTCCATATGATTTGGAAATGCCCACGCTTGAACAAATTTTGGGCTGAAGTATTTATCCTCCTTTCACAAATTGTAGAGATTCAGATTACCCCTTCTCCACAAATTGCTCTCCTTGGCCTATTAGACATTGAAATATGATCCAAACAGCATAGATCTCTCATTCGGAAAGCGTGTTACTTCGCCAACAAAACTATTGTTCTACATTGGATGAGTCCCATATCTCCCTCAATCGAGAAGTGGAAAAGCCTCATTAATGCCAACCTGTCATTGGAGCAAATAACGTTTAAAAACAGAGGATGTATAGGTAAATTTCTACTTACATGGACCCCATGGCTGGATAGTCCCCTTACGATCAGTACGTAAATCAGACATGCTTACTTTTCCTCCATTGTCGGCCCATGGCTAAGCCTCAAGGCCTATCAGTATATATTATACTATGGTATAATTACAATATGTAAGCATATTTCTCTCTGTATAGTTTTCTGCCCTGCCAAATTAAGCTTATCTAGCTAAACTAACTGATAACTGGATGCCCACTGGTTGGGCCAGCATAGTGCCCAAGGTGCGGGCTGTTTCTGTTGAATGTTATAACTTTATCCTGTTTATGTGTAGAGGATGTTCTTTCTCCAGTACTTATCCTCACTTCAGTGCTTATTGCTACGCTCCTGGATATGCTTTTTAGTTTATTACTTTGGAACAATTTTTTCTAGTCATGGACTATACTTCGGGCAGTTCTCATATGGATACCTCCTTTGACCAGCATATCCCAGAACAGTACTTCATATCCTATCGACTAACCCTAATTGAATCTATGTTCTTATAAGATGCCTTTTTATAATCCTGTGAGTATTGCACTGTATGTACGTGTTTCTCTGTGGTTGCATTCTTTAATAAAAAGAGTTTAAAAAAAAAAAATTACCATTAGGTGCTGTAGAGGTGAGGTTAGCATTAGGTGCGGCAGTGCGATTAGAGTTAGGTGCGGTGGTGGTAAGGTCAGTGTTAGGTGCAGTGGTGAAGTTAGTGTAAAGTGTGGCGGTGAGGTTAGCGTTAGGTGCGGTGGCGGTGAGGTTAGCGTAAAGTGCGACGGTGAGGTTAGCGTTAGGTGCGGTGGTGAGGTTAGCGTTGCGGGGGTTAGGTTAGCGTTGCGGCGGTGAGGTTAGCGTTAGGTGCGGCAGTAAGGTTAGCGCTAGGTACGGCGGTAAGGTTAGCGCTAGGTGCGGCGGTGAGGTTAGCGCTAGGTGCGGCGGTGAGGTTAGCGTTAGGTGCGGCGGTGAGGTTAGCGCTAGGTGCGGCGGTGAGGTTAGCGTTGCGGGTGTTAGGTTAGCGTTGCGGCGGTGAGGTTAGCGTTAGGTGCGGCAGTAAGGTTAGCGCTAGGTACGGCGGTGAGGTTAGCGTTAGGTGCGGCGGTGAGGTTAGCGTTAGGTGCGGCGGTGAGGTTAGCGTTAGGTGCGGCGGTGAGGTTAGCGCTAGGTACGGCGGTGAGGTTAGCGCTAGGTGCGGCGGTGAGGTTAGCGCTAGGTGAGGTTAGCGTTAGGTGTGGCGGTGAGGTTATCGCTAGGTGCGGTGGTGAGGTTAGCGCTAGGTGCGGTGGTGAGGTTAGCATTAGGTGTGGTGGTGAGATTAACGATAGGTGCGATGGAGGTGAGGTTAGCTTTAGGTGTGGTGGCAGTGAAGTTAGCCCTCCCCCAGTATAGGCAGCCATAGAACCAGATATAGGAAGACAGGGAAATCCTAGAGCAGTGGTTCCCAACCTTTTCCAGGTCGTGACACATCACGACAAACATTCAGATATCCGTGACACGTCACATCATGCCAAATATTCCGATATACATGACACGTCCCGTATGATAGAAAAGAGGGGCTCAGTAACAATCTGATGATGCTGCAGGCACAATGAGGGGCTCAGTAACAATCTGCTGATGTTGCAGGCACAATGAGGGGCTCAGTAACAATCTGCTGATGCTGCAGGCACAATGAGGGGCTCAGTAACAATTTGCTGATGCTGCAGGCACAATGAGGGGCTCAGTGACAATCTGCTGATGCTGCAGGCACAATGAGGGGCTCAGTGACAATCTGCTGATGCTGCAGGCACAATGAGGAGCTCAGTAACAATCTGCTGATGCTGCAGGCACAATGGTGGGGAGCTCAGTAACAATCTGCTGATGCTGCAGGCACAATGAGGGGATCAGTGACAATCTGCTGATGCTGCAGGCACAATGACGGGCTCAGTAACAATCTGCTGATGCTGCAGGCACAATGAGAGGCTCAGTAACAATCTGCTGATACTGCAGGCACAATGGTGGGGAGCTCAGTAACAATCTGCTGATGCTGCAGGCACAGTGAGGGGCTCAGAAACAATCTGCTGATGCTGCAGGCACAATGAGGGGCTCAGTGACAATCTGCTGATGCTGCAGGCACAATGAGGGGCTCAGCAACAATCTGCTGATGCTGCAGGAACAATGAGGGGCTCAGTAACAATCTGCTGATCCTGCAGGCACAGTGAGGGGCTCAGTAACAATCTGATGATGCTGCAGGCACAATGAGGGGCTCAGTAACAATTTGCTGATGCTGCAGGCACAATGAGGGGCTCAGTGACAATCTGCTGATGCTGCAGGCACAATGAGGGGCTCAGTGACAATCTGCTGATGCTGCAGGCACAATGAGGGGCTCAGTAACAATCTGCTGATGCTGCAGGCACAATGGTGGGGAGCTCAGTAACAATCTGCTGATGCTGCAGGCACAATGAGGGGATCAGTGACAATCTGCTGATGCTGCAGGCACAATGACGGGCTCAGTAACAATCTGCTGATGCTGCAGGCACAATGAGAGGCTCAGTAACAATCTGCTGATACTGCAGGCACAATGGTGGGGAGCTCAGTAACAATCTGCTGATGCTGCAGGCACAGTGAGGGGCTCAGAAACAATCTGCTGATACTGCAGGCACAATGAGGGGCTCAGTGACAATCTGCTGATGCTGCAGGCACAATGAGGGGCTCAGTGACAATCTGCTGATGCTGCAGGCACAATGAGGGGCTCAGTAACAATCTGCTGATGCTGCAGGCACAATGGTGGGGAGCTCAGTAACAATCTGCTGATGCTGCAGGCACACTGAGGGGCTCAGTGACATTATGCTGATGCTGCAGGCACAATGAGGGGCTCAGTGACAATCTGCTGATGCTGCAGGCACACTGAGGGGCTCAGTAACAATCTGCTGATGCTGCAGGCACACTGAGGGGCTCAGTAACAATCACGGGGGGGGGGGGGGGGGGCAGTGGCACAGCTAGCATAGTTGCCCCAGTATAGGGAATTTAGTTGCCTCAGTATAGCTAGTATAGTGCCCCAGTACAGCCAGTATAGTGCCCCAGTATAGCCAGTATAGTGCCCCAGTATAGCTAGTATAGTGCCCCAGTATAGTGCCCCAGTATAGCTAGTATAGTGCCCTAGTATAGCCAGTATAGTGCCCCAGTATAGCTATTATAGTGCCCCAGTATAGCCAGAATAGTGCCCCAGTATAGCCAGTATAGTGCCCCAGGATAGCGCCCCAGTATAGTGTCCCAGGATAGCCAGTATAGTGCCCCAGTATAGCCAATATAGTGCCCCAGTATAGTGCCCCAGTATAGCCGGTATAGTGCCCCAGTATAGCCGGCATAGTGCCCCAGTATAGCCGGTATAGTGCCCCCAGTATAGTGCCCCAGTATAGCCAGAATAGTGCCCCAGTATAGCGCCCCAGTATAGCCAGTATAGTGCCCCAGTATAGTCAGTATAGTGCCCCAGGATAGCTAGTATAGTGCCCCGGTATAGCCAGTATGGGTAGGTGGTGCCGCCCGCCCGTCCCCGCCGCTGTTATTACCTTAACATCGGCCCCTCTCCGGCGCATGTATTTATTCAAGCAGCGTATCTCCCGGCTGCTCTGTGTGTGATGCGCAGGAAGCAGGGCAGCGGCTTCCTGTAGCGGCGATATGTATCGCCGTTACTATGGTAACCGAGTCATGCTTCCTGCGCATCACACACAGAGCAGCCGGGAGATACGCTGCTTGAATAAATACATGCGCTGGAGAGGGGAGAGCGGCCGCTGCTAAGATAATAAGGCGATCTGCTGGGGAGACGAGCAGGGGGAGCAGAGAGCGGTGACACATAGCTGGTGCTGCCGCGACACATAAATGTGTCGCGGCACACTGGTTGGGAAACTCTGTCCTAGAGCATAAGTACCAAAGAGCCCCCCACCCACAGTAAGCCAGTGAGCCTCCTGACAGTTTTAGTGATAGAGAAGGAGACAGGGACACCCCCAATACAGTTTGTAGGGGAGAGGAGGTTGATATATCTCACTCACCATTCCAGAGTTCTGCATTTGCAGGAAATAATTGCTCCCGTTTGGGGGCGGAGCTTCGCGGCAATTTGGGGGCGGGGCTTCGCGGCAATTTGGGAGCGGAGCTTTGCCTTGATTTTGGCGGTGGTTCCTCCTGGGGTCCCTGCAATTCCCCCAGCACAGTGCATCTTCGGGCTGGGGGTGGAGTTTGGAAGCCACAGTGCAGCCAGCCAATGACCAATCTCGGGGCAGGCTCGGGGAGGAGCAGGAGTTCTCTCACCCAATGCCCTGGACTGCAGCCCGATATGAGTGAAGAGCTACTGCTGGGGGCGGGTCTTTAGATTGATCGGCCACAGCACTGCAAAAGTTATTTGACGGCACAAATAAAAAGTGCTGCGCAGCCGGCCCTGGATGCCTGAGGAGGCGGCGGCCCGGGGGGAATCCGACCCCCGTCCTCCCGGGCCAGTCCGCCCCTGCAGGCAATGTCTCTGCTCACAGCCAGTGTCTCTGCAAGGTTCATGGAGCTGAAACATTTCAAACAGCTGTGAGTGCAGAGAGATCAGTGCAAAGCCCAGACAAGCAGCTAAGGCAACACATGGGAGTAACATTCCAGAAATCAAGTCACATTTGAGAGGAGCTTCTGCAAACAGGCACCTGCTCTGATTATGTATTTCCTGTTTGGCAGCCATCTTCATTGTTTACAAAAACAATGAATAAAACAGTGATATTATCACCAGGAAAGCAGCGGGGTGTGGCAAAAATGTCACAGAGGGGGCTAGGAGAAGACAACAAACAGGCTGGTTACGTTTATTTATGTAAGATTTTCACAGTTCAGATTCTCTTTAAGAATGCTGGTGGGGACAGCTGAGACATTGTTCTAGGTGCATAGTAAAAAAGTATTTGTGCATAGAAAAAACGACTGGAGCCAGTGGAAAATGGTATGCACTCATGGGGTACACTGTTGGGTGCCTTAGGAATTGGGGATTGACTGCAGGAGGCACTGAAATAAATGGTTTATCGCAATGGCAACTACAGTGTCAGAGGTGCAAGAAGGGGATGGGGAGCTGTTTGTTAATGATTACTACTATTCAAAGTATCTATAGAAATGATTATTATGAGCACAGGACCAATAGAGAGGTAATACTGTAGTTGAGAATGGGCCCTTCGCGGCCTCTCTGGCCCAAGTGCCCCGATGCGGTCGCAACCTCTGCAACCCCTATTGCTACGCCCTTGAGAATAATCTATGAGGTCACTTGGCACAACTGGGGATATTGCTACAATACAGTACACTATATTTTTCATGACCACTTTTGCTTGCCAGTATACTTTGTCTGTATATGTAAAAAAAGATGTAGAGGAAAAAGCACATAAACATTTTCCTGTTGGTGTTGTTTCTTTATCAAACCATTGGTATGAGCAGATCACAACACCTTGTATGAAAAGAGATATTGATTATTCTCAAATTGTTTTTGAAATGTCAATAATATGAACCATAATCATTTGTTTTTTCTCATTGCAGGCTACGATAAAGCAGCTAAAATTGCTAAAACAGCTCACAAGAATGGTTCTACATTAAAGGAGACTGCTATTAATCTGGGAATCCTAACATCAGAGCAATTTGACCAGTGGGTCAGGCCTGAAGACATGCTTGGCCCAAAGTAGAGAACTGTAGATCTTGAAACTCAAAATATCTTCACCATTGCATTTTTGAAAAATGTTAAGTTCCCTTTCATTATACTGTGTAGTAAACATTTAATTGGGAAAGTTGATATTGGGTGCATTGCAGTTGATTTATTAATTTTTTTCTGTTTATTTTTTTCCTGACAAGTAGTCTGCTTCAGTTGTTTTTCAAAGGTACTGAAAAATATATTTGATACTCCCTCAGCTCTCCTTCAAAGTATATGTGCTAAAGTAGCTTAAAGAGACTCCGTAACAAAAATTGCATCCTGTTTTTTATCATCCTACAAGTTCAAAAAGCTATTCTAATGTGTTCTGGCTTACTGCAGCACTTTCTGCTATCACAGTCTCTGTAATAAATCAACTTATCTCTCTCTTGTCAGACTTGTCAGCATGTGTCTGGAAGGCTGCCAAGTTCATCTGTGTTGTGGTTCTGCTATGAACTCCCCCTTCCAGGCCCCTCTATGCACACTGCCTGTGTATTATTTAGATTAGGGCAGATTCTCTCTTATCTTTTACAAGCTGGATAAATCCTCCTCTGAGCTGGCTGGGCTTTCACATACTGAAGAATTACAAACAAGGGCAAAGCTGTTTGCAGGAAGAAACAAGCAGCCTGAAACTTCAGTGCATGAGAGATGCAGGGGGAAAGAAACACACAAATGATCTCTTGAGATTCAAAAGGAAGGCTGTATACAGCCTGCTTGGGTATGGATGTATTTTCTATGTGTGGACATACTGTACATCAACCTACTTCCTGTTTTGGTGGCCATTTTGTTTGTTTATAAACAAACTTTTTAAAACTGTTTTTAACCACTTTTAATGCGACGAGGAGCGGCGAAATTGTGTCAGAGGGTAATAGGAGATGTCCCCTAACGCACTGGTATGTTTACTTTTGTGCGATTTTAACAATACAGATTCTCTTTAAAGAGAATCTGTATTGTTAAAATCACACAAAAGTAAACATACCAGTGCGTTAGGGGACATCTCCTATTACCTTCTGTCACAATTTCGCCGCTCCCCGCCGCATTATAAGTGGTTAAAAACAGTTTTAAAAAGTTTGTTTGTAAACAAACAAAATGGCCACCAAAACAGGAAGTAGGTTGATGTACAGTATGTCCACACATAGAAAATACATCCATACACAAGCAGGCTGTATACAGCCTTCCTTTTGAATCTCAAGACATCATTTGTGTGTTTCTTTCCCCCTGCATCTCTCATGCACTGAAGTTTTAGGTTGCTCTTTTCTTCCTGCAAACAGCTTTGCCCTTGTCTGTAATTCCTCACTATGTGAAAGCCCAGCCAGCTCAGAGGACGATTTATCCAGCTTGTAAAAGAGAAGAGAGAAGCTGCTCTAATCTAAATAACACACAGGCAGTGTGCATAGAGGGGCCTGGAAGGGGGAGTTCATAGCAGAACCACAACACTGAAGAACTTGGCAGCCTTCCAGACACAGGCTGACAAGTCTGACAAGAGAGAGATAAGTTGATTTATTACAGAGACTGTGATAGTACAAAGTGCTGCAGTAAGCCAGAACACATTAGAATAGCTTTTGGAACTTGTAGGATGATAAAAAACTGGATGCAATTTTTGTTACAGAGTCTCTTTAAAGCAGACCTAAGCCCAGGACTTTTTTCTCTGCTCTAAAAGACCTTTGCAGAAAAATATTTCCTTGTTACAGCTTATAGAGCTCCTCAGAGTTGCTGCAGTGTAGTTGCTTCCTGATTTGCTGGAAGCATATACAGGATTAAACTCCTTTGTTTACATATAGCCTGTTTGAATGGCACAGTTCAGACAGAGATGACCTCTCACATTACAGTGGCTCATTACTAGCAGATAAGGGAAATTTAGAAAGGATGTTACCTCTAAATACAAACAGGGTGGGTTTCTCTGTGTTTTCCTTCTCTTCTGTGGAAGAGTTTCGGTTCTCTCTGATACTGTATGCTGCACCAATATCACTGCAAGCAGGGAAACTGTGAAATGTGCAATCTGCACCGTGTGAGCACATGTGCGGTGCACCCCACCTCAACAGCAGACTACTTACCATGTATCCACCCACTGTTATCATGGTTAGAGGAAAGCATGTCTTTTTTTTTCTGCAAACCACAGCAACCTAGGGTATTGTACAACTCTGGCAACTTAAAAATATCGCCAGTGTAGACCCAACACAACAGCCCTTTGAGCTGTTTGTGGCAGCACCACCTGGATCTCTGTAGTCCTCACCTATACAATCAAGCCTCTTACCACACTCCATGCCACTGCTCATTAAAGTAGTGATATAATTGCTTTTGTATGCCCTAATTAGCACATTATTATTATTATTTATATAGCGCCAACATATTCCGCAGCGCTGCACAGAGTATATTATCTAGTCACTAACTGTCCCTCAGAGGGGCTCACAATCTAATCTCTACCAGAGTCCTGTCTATGTTTGTATCGTGTAGTGTATGTATTGTAGTCTAGGTTAAATTTTTAGGGTGGAGCCAATGTACTTAGCTGTATGTTTTTTGGATGTGGGAGGAAACCGGAATGTCCGGAGGAAACCCACACAGACATGGGGAGAACATACAAACTCCGTGCAGATGTTGACCTTGCTGGGATTTGAACCGGGGACCCAGTGCTGCAAGGCAAGAGTGCTAACCACTATGCCACCGTGCATAGAGGTTTCCTCCGTTCCAGCCACTTGCTATGAATCCCAATCCGATTCTCCAGATCCAAATCGGAACAATCTTCAAATAATAATAAAAAAAAAAGTTTCAAACCTGTAAAACCAAGAGGTTCCTTATTTAGTACAGGGCATCATAAAACAGCCGATTGAACATCAGGAGAGGGAGGCGTCCAAGTCCAAACTGGCTGGAGTGGAGCTAATTAGTGTACACCAAAGTGATTATACCTCTATTTTAATGAGCAGTGGCATGTTGTTTGGTAAGGGGTTCGATTGTAAGGTGTGCTTTGTAGGTTTATAGATTATAGATTCAGGTGGTGGCATACCAGGTCAAAGGGCTGCTGTGCTTGGTCCATGCTGTAGGACCAACTATAACTATACGGATACAAACTTTATGCTATGTGGAGATTTGATTTGTTGCAGATCTTTTGAAGTTCCTCGAGTTGTACAATACCCTGGGGTGCCATGGTTGGCAGAAGAAAAAAATCTGCGCTTTCCACTACCCATGTTAAGGGATATACAGTAAATTACCTGCTGTTGGTGTACACTGCACACATGCTCATACGGTGGGGATTGACTAATCACCTTAGTCTCCCCACTTGCAGTGATATTGGTGTCGGGAGTATAAAAGGAGTGGATAAAGTTTTAAGCCACGTTTAGCCCATATCCTTTGCAGGAGAGCTGATAGAGTATCAAATAGAAAGCATTGGCACAGAAGTGCTGTAGGTATCGGAGGGATTAAAGAACATATACTATCATTGGAACCGTGGCGTGTCTAGATAACCAATTTGTGGTGTATAAGATTTTGGGAGGTTTGTTTTCTGATTTGCGGACACTGTTTATTGTACTATCCAATTGGACGTTGAGCGTCCAGTGATCTCCCTAGCGTCTTTCAGGAGGGCTCTCTGCCCGGCTAATTTACGTGACCGCCTGGCTGTTATTTTTAGTCACCATCTTCACTCTCCTCCTCAGTCCTTTCATATGAGTGGCGGGGAGGGGGGGTCACTTAACGGAGAATACAGAGATTAGTCTGGCCGCTGGAGCTTTCAAGGAGCTGGAGGCCTTAAGGACTCGAATTTGTGATTTAAATGAGGCTTAATTGCCTCAGGTGTGCAGCTGGATGAGAAGGGGCTAGTAACCCAATAAGTCCGTTGTCCTCCCTGCGCTCCAAACAGCTTGCATGCGTCCTATTGTACCCGTTGCAAGCCTCACTACGCGCACTTCCTCCAAGTCGGAAGGAGGAAGTGCACGGTGTTGAGGTTTGCAATGTGAGAGGACGCACGGCTCCATCCCTTCTGTCTATTCCTTCTGGTGAGTGGCTGATCTCCTATGCACTCTCCTCCTTCTCTTCCTCCTCCTCCCCCTCTGTTATAAGGCAAAACAAAGCCCCTTCCCCGGCCCTTCCACTCACAGGAATTATTTTCTTGCAGGATTGTCATATGATCTTAAATAAACTTTAATCTGTGGTTATCAAGTTTATTCCAAATCACTTCAAAGCATTTAAAACACTTAAAATATATGCCATTAAAACACAGCAAGGGATCACTCTGTGACATGAGACAAGCGGCTTACAGCCAGCTGTAAAGGTTACCCATACACTAATAGATTTGCAGCAGATTTGACCATCAGATAGATTTCTGTCAGATGCCTGTCAGGTCGAATCTGATGTGTGCCACGCACGACGAACAGATTTCCAATAGAAAATCACTGAAATCGACCAGTTTATGGGCCCCATAACATGAACCTTTGTGCACCATTCACTCTGCCTCCTATCTCACTACATACACTCTTGCTTTGTAATCTAGTGCCTAGTAAACACCATACAATTTTCTGTTAGATTTTTAAGTTAAGGGGCCCATACACTTACCGATTTTCCCGCCGATACACAGCCGATTCGATCACTGTGATCGAATCGGCTGTGAAATCATCGCGCAAACGCTGACCGAACGATCAATTTTCGTCCGAAATCGGTCGTTTCTGTTGATTCCCGTCGTTCCTGTCCTTGCGGAAGATTTTGCTCGATTGCCGGCGGGTCGGGAGTGCGTCGATAGCGGCGTTCGAATGCCCAATGACCGACGCAATACAGCGGCAATACATTACCTGTTCCGCCCGGCGCGAGTCCCCTGGTCACTGCTGCTCCGTCTCCGTGCTGGGCTCCGGGTCCAGCTGGCTTCACTCCTTCCTGTCCCGGCAGGAAGTTTAAACAGTAGAGCGCCCTCTACTGTTTAAACTTCCCCGGCAGGAAGTAAAGTGAAGCTGGAGGAGCCCAGACCAGAGAAGAGACAGCGGAGACCAGGGGACTCGCGCTGGCCGGAGCAGGTAATGTATAGCTGGCGGGGGGCGGCAGCTGCAGCTCCACAGATGGTGAATCGATTTCATGCTGAAATCGATTCACAATCTGTTTGCAGTAAAGGCAGCCATACGATCCCTCTCTGATCAGATTCGATCAGAGAGGGATCTATCTGTTGGTCGATCTGATGGCAAATCGACCAGTGTATGGCCACCATTTTCTGTTGAGACTGGTCATTATCTCTGGTGCATTGTTTCATGGTTATCTTCTGCTGAGTAGAACAATGCCTAATTGTTACGCAGAAAGATGGTAAGATAATTTCCAACATGTTGGAAATTATATATCTGGCAGGTAAATCTTACAGAAAATTTAAAGGGGCCCCTACACTGGTCGATTTCACCGATCAATTGGAAATTGATTGCTGATCAATTGGCTGATCAATCGATTTGCGGCCGATTTCCGTCAATATGATCTATCTGACAGGATGGAAGATCTAGGTCGATCTGCTACTGGCAGCAGATCGATGGCCCATAGAGTTGCATTGGATCTCATAGTGCAGTAATGCCTTTAGATCGATTTTCAATAGATTTCATCACTTCAATAGATTTCATGCCCTCACTTGGGTCCCCCTGTCCCTGCTCCCCTCTGGCTATTTGTGCAAAACATGTTAAAATGTAAACTACGTGGTGAGCTGGGAAGTGTACCTTCTCTCGTCGTGTTCCACCGCTCGCTGCTTGATTTCCTGCAAAGTCGCCCTCTATAATTCGGAGGGCGGCATTGCAGAAAGTGACGCGACGAGAGGAGGAAGTGGAGAGAAGATAAGCTCCCCGCTCACTTTACATTTTAACAAATTTTGCACAAATAGCTGGAAGAGGAGCGGGGACGGGGGACCCAGGTGAGGGGGGGGGGAGACTGCCTGTGTAGAGGGGGGTCCGTTTTTACCTTGCCCTTCACTACCTCTCCGTGTATGCGGAAGCGATCACAGTCTGGGAAAATGCTGCAAATCTGGACTGTCCATACATGTTTTTAAAACGGATCCCCCTGAACGCAGACGGATCTGTTTTTTTTTTTAGTGAAGAAGGGTGTTATTTTTAACATTGGTATCTGCGGATCCGTTTTTGATCCGGGCCACAATACTGAGCCACGGATACGTTTTTAAAACAAGTGTGAACCTACTCTTACACTATGGTACTACTTACTGCAGGCACAATTTGTATAAAATCTCAAATGTGCTGCATGAATTCAGGGAGTGTTCACAATGCAATTCCCCCTCTCCCCACGCAGTAGCGCCCAGTGTGATTATTACCTTTTCCCACCCAATAGCATCCAGGGTGATTCCCCCACTTAGTAGCACCCAGTCAAAATCTTTCAGGCCTGGAACCCACTGAAAACCGCAAACGCAAAACGCAACCGCTAGCGTTTTGTCTGAGCGGTTTGCAAGCGGATTCATGCGCGTTTTTGGTCGTGTTTTGCAACATTGTATTTTTTTCCCCAGCGGGTGCCTAGCGTTTTGCGTTTTCATCCTGATTGGTCCTGTGAATTATTTTTCATTTTGTTACAGTGTGCTGAACCGCAAAACGCTAGCAAAACCGCTCAGTTTAGGTTTTGCTGAGCGTTTCTGCTAGCGTTTCAATACTTTACATTGAAGCGCTAACGCTCCCAAAATGCTGCAGGTCCTGCGTTTGCGTTTCTGGGAAACGCAAACGCTCCTGTGGAAGTTGCCCCATCCATTAACATCAGCTGAGCGTTTTGGCAAAACGCTAGCGTATCGCAGCGCTGCCAAAATGCTCAAAAAAACGCTCTTGTGGGTTCCAGCCCTCAGATCATGCCAAACTAACTCAGTTGGCAGATGAAGAAGAGTCTCTGCTGGGCTGTAGTGATGCTGGGATTCCAGCTGAGGTCGCTGGAGATGGTAGTGCCCAGGAGATGGGCGCAGGATACTCTGGCCACCTCTGTGCCATCGATGTAGATTGCTGGAGGGGTGGAGGCAGACTTACTAAAGTCCACAATCAGCTCCATAGTCTTGGCAGTGTTGAGTACCAGCCTGTTCTCCTTACATATTCTCTCCACCTGCTGACCGTACCGCTGGACATCCTCCTTGGTGACAAGGCCAACAATGGTGGGTGTCATCAGCAAACTTTAGAACCTTGACGGAGTCTGCTGTGGATCTGCAGTCAATAGTCATATCTATGTGCAAACAAGCTCCTTCTCCTGCATATCATTCTTGTAAAAGTTGTGACTGTGGATGGCTGGACTAGCTCTGGAAACCAGATGAGTGGTGCAGCAAAGATTTCTGAATTGTTTATGCCACAGAGGCAAAGGAGGCTTATATGTGATAAAAGCACCTTCTTGCTTTAGCTTGGAATCATGAATGCTAGTCTTGGGATTAACTACAATGATGAGTCAAGTATGGAAATGAATGCAGTGAGTGCTTGATTCTACAAAGAGTAAAGTCATGATGTGTATTTCTGTAGTATGCGGGCAGTTTGCAATGTCTTTTCCCCAGAGTGCCTCAGAGAGTGATGCTTGTACCATTGCTGACACTTATTTGGAAATTAAACTAGCCGTTTCATTCTTGTACATGGATGGGTGATGGAAGAGGGGATTTCTGGGGTTATAAATGATGGCATGATATTTATAAGCTGTCTGCCTGCTTATCCATATCATGATATGGCCCCAGAAATCCCCTTTTCCCCACTAGCACTAACCATGTATATAGAAAAAACTGCTGGATAAACCAGCACGAGGGGTAGTTTAAAGCAACATAATAAAAGTACATGGAAAGTACATCAAATGTGGAACTTTATTGTAGCATGCAGTGTGTGTGTGTGTACACGTATGAAGGGAGAGGATGGGCAGGGGGAAGGGGGACTGCAGGTCTTTTTGCATGGAGTGACAAAAAAGTAAGTACAGGAAATCACAATACCGTAGAGATCATCACAGCACATTACAGACCGTGACATCTTTTTTTCTCGAGAATGGCTTGTTATCTATATCTATCATGGCTTAGGTGCCAAGAATGACTTTATACATTATATAAATGTTGACTAAACGTGCACAAGTCAAATGCACATTATGGAATACTCGGGGCTTAAATTCTTGATTTAAAAGATCACTGGCATTTCATTATCTCAGGAAACACTTGCCTCACATATTTATTCTCCTGGAAACACACCTTATAGGTAGCAGGGTATTGGCTTTTTAAAATAACATGGGTCGGATACTATTACAGCTCTACATACTTCTCTTACTTCAGGGGTGTCAGCATCCTGATCAAGAAGCGTCTATAATTCAAATGAACTCTTGGTCTAGGGAAAGGCTCAATCCTGGTTAGTTAGTTGCAAATCCTCTAGGTAGGTACACCACTCCTACCGCCACACAGTGAAGATCAATGAGGTAGAAGGAGGCGCTCCATTGGCTAGAACTTGCGTTCAATTTATTGCATGTCTTGCACACTACATGCTACGGGCTCCACCCTTTATCAGGTGTATGCTTTCATTGGCTCCTGACCCTGCCTATCAATGTAAGTCAATGTTTATGTTGATAGACAGGGTCAGGAGCCAATGAAATCAGCCCCTGACTCGCTCACAGGGCTCTGCCGTTATAGAGACGGCAGAGCAAGTGAGCTGCGGCGAGAAGACAGTGGCAAGATCATCAGGATTGACAAAAGCGGCGAGAATGCGCAGCGTCGGTTGATTGAAATCTATGCCCTGGCAGCCAGGTAGCCATCAAAACAGGGGGTAGATTTCAATCATTAAGGTCCTAAATTAGTTAAAGGACAACTATAAAAGTTAACTAAAATTCTAAATGCCACATATATTTCCAGTAATTACTAGCAAATACACGGCCAGATTACCACTAAGGCACTGTAGGCACATGCCTACAGGCGCCTTATCTGATAAAAGCGTCTTGTTTCCGCAAATGTCCTCATCTCTGTGCAGAGCGGGGGTGTGATGTCACTCACTGCCCTGCTCTGCTCTCCAGCAGCAGCTTCACAGTCAGGATGATCCCGGTGGGGGAGGGGCGGGGCTCTTGCCAGGGCTGGTGCAACACAAGCCTCTCTAGCTGTCCTCCTGTCTGCACGCTAAGTGAGTGGCAGCATAGGAGTTTTAGAGCACCTCCTCCCTCTTTCCTCCCCTTGTGTTTCTAAACACTGAGGTTGTGTGTTACACATGGACAGATGCACAGCGACATTTGAAAAGAAGTGAGGAGCACTGGAGCGTGTTGAGCCAGACTCCTGAGCACTTTGAGCCACACAGGGAGTAGGAGAGGGGGACAGCAGACACAATCAAGAGCTGTGTGCAGTGTGCTAGCTGTCACGGGAGAGCAGAGAAACAACCAGAGATCAGCCTGCCTGCTTCAAAAAGGGTTGGGGGCATACAGAGGAGGATTCAGCAGCAGTGAAAGCCAGTGGAGGAGAAGGTAATATACTCTGTCTGGCTTCTTTAATTTGCCTTTACTTTCTTTTTCACTACACTCTGTTTCTCTGTTTATCTTTGTGCTTCCCCCTCTTGCCCACCCTCTGTGTGTACCCATCCCATGCCCTTCTTTGTGTCCACCATCTGTGTTAACCCCTCATGCCCATCCTATCATGTCCTTTCTTTGTGTGTCTCCTGCCCATGTCAACCCTCTGTGTTCCCCTGTACCCACCCTCTGTGTTTGTCCCTCATGCCCATTCTCTGTGCATCTCTGGCCCATGCCCACCCTCTGAGCATTGCCTCCATGCCCACCCTCCGTGCGTCCATCCCACACCCACCCTCTTTGCATCTGCCTGTAATTCCTACCATAGCTAGTCTAATACCCTAGCTCAGGGGTGCCCACACCTTTTCGGCTCGCGAGCTACTTTAAAATTCGCCGAGGCCAGGAGATCTACCAACATTTCAAATACTGAACTTAGCATTAATAATGCTGGTATATTACTATACAAGTCTTGTATAGTCATATAACAGCATTATAAAGGCTAAATGTAGCATGGGAAATGTTGGTAGATATCTTGGACTCTGCTATCAGAATTGCACCACAACCATGACTGATAAAGATATAATAATAATAATAATAAAATTATGATATTAACATTGCTGGTCCTTACCTAATCTGATGACTTGCACTGGATGGAATCTGCCAGGGATGCATAGTCCGGACAGTAGCTGCTGATTGCCCCCTCCCCAGCATATTTGGCAGAATGGCAGCAGATGCACAAAATACCCCCCCCCCCCACACACACACACACAGTAACGTGAAAGCCCCCCTCCCCAGCATATTTGGCAGAATGGCAGCAGATGCACAAAATATCCCCCCCCTCCCACACACACAGTAACATGAAAGCCCCCCTCCCCAGCATATTTGGCAGAAGATGCACAAAATATCCCCCCCCCCCACACACACACACACACACTAACATGAAAGCCCCCCTCCCCAGCATATTTGGCAGCAGATGCACAAAATATCCCCCCCCCCACACACACACACAGTAACATGAAAGCCCCCCTCCCCAGCATATTTGGCAGCACATGGCAGAATAACCCCCCCCCCCCCCACACACACACACAGTAACGTGAAAGCCCCCCTCCCCAGCATATTTGGCAGAATGGCAGCAGGTGCACAAAATCCCCCCCCCCCCCCCACAGTAACGTGAAAGCCTTCCTCCCAGCATATTTGGCAGCAGATGCACAAAATACCCCCCCCCACCCACACACAGTAACATGAAAGCCCCCCTCCCCAGCATATTTGGCAGCAGATGCACAAAATATACCCCCCCCCCCCCAGACAGTAACATGAAAGCCCCCCTTCCCACCATATTTGGTAGCACATGGCATCCCCTTCCCCCTGCAAATACCGCTACCACGCAGTAATCATCCTCCCGACCTCACCCGCGACCCGACCCACCACCGTAATGTGCCCACCTCAAAGCCAGTGACATGAAAGCCCGCGACCCGACCCACCACCACCTTATGTGCCCACCTCAAAGCCTCTCCGGCGTATCCGAGCAGCCTCTCGTCTCCGTGTCTCAGAACACAAGATGGAGGAACGGTGTCTCGCGTGATTTGAAGACCCGCGGGACCTGGGGGGGCGTGGCCACAACTCCTGCCCATCAGAGAGGAGGGAGAGGAGAAGCTTCGCAATTGGCTCCTCTCCCCTTCAGCCACACCTCTGTGCGGACAGCCGCGCCTCTCCCCTCCATGCGCTGGGAAGCATTTTGTGACAGCCGCGGCCATCTTCTGACAGCCGCGGCTGATCAGTTACAACACAAGGCAGGTATAGACGCGGCCAAAAGGCCGCGATATTTGACAAGACGCGGCCATCAGGCCGCGATCTACCAAATAGGCGGTCGCGATCTACCGGTAGATCGCGATCGACCTATTGAGCACCCCCGCCCTAGCTTAATTAATATTTATTGTTATGAATTTATATAGCATGGACATCTTTTTCTAATTGGTGATTAGCTCCGGTGTACAGATTCTGAATTCCAATTTAAATGTGTGGGCCGCGGTAGGGAGGAAGTTAACCTATCTTTGCCGCCACCTATAGCCAATGTGCTCCACATTGCTTTCCATCACATTCCATCTCTCCAATGCTTCCTCCTTCAAACCAAGAGGGTGAAAGTATTGGAGAGACATGAAATGCGATGTGGAGAGCATCGGCTATAAATGGTGACAAGGGTCATTCGCTTTCCCCTCGTCTCCTTTGCTCACTTGCAGAATAGCAGCGGGTGCAGTGATTGGCCCGAGAGACCATCGGCTCGTGTGCAAATATTGTGTAATTTATATTTGGCTTGTTGGTAGTATTGGCACATATTTGGTACATTCTGCATGTTATTGGTAATATCTGCATGCTGGTCAACTTCCTGTCCAGCTCACAGCTGATTGTAGTGGAGGCTAATGGTCTCTAGACCAATCTTATTCAAACACTAGGGCTGTGTGGATGTTCATAAGGATGCTGTGTAATCGGCTTTGACGATTGTCGGCTCGCATTTTAAGGATCGCTTTAAGGATCTTACTGATTGAATTTACCAGAATTCACCAGCAATACAGCAGCATTAAGCAGTCACTAAGGTATTTGCATTATTTACAACGTTAAACACTGCCAAACATCTCGGCCTGCACAAACTATCTCTCCCTATTCTCTCAATCTCCATGACTCCTCCACCTTTCTGCACACCTCTTCCTCCCCTTCCTCCACTATCTACATATCACAATATGCTCTTCCTCCACCTGCTCCTTCACCACCTAGTCCTCAATAAGGTCACCTTATGTAACTCTACCCTCCCATCTTACCCTCCAACCCCACGCAACTCCCATACCACTCCATCACTGACTCCATGCACACCCCACTCCAAACATGTCTCCACCCCCCTCACAGTTCCTTCCCGCACCCACACTCACTCCCTCTCCTCCCTCATTCCCATCCAGACCTCTCACAAGCACACCACCCCTCTCTCCTGCGCCCTCTGGAATGCTAGATCAGTCCGCAACAAACTCACTGAAATCCATGACCTTTTCCTCTCCAACTCCCTCACCCTCCTTGCCCTCACAGAGACATGGCTCACCCCCTCTGACTCTGCTGCAGCAGCGGCCCTCTCCTATGGGGGACTTCACCTCAGTCACACCCCCAGACCAGAAAACAGGTCTGGGGGAGGGGTGGGTTTGCTCCTCTCCCCATCCTGCACTTTCCGTGTCCTCACACCACCCCCTTCCCTAAACTTTACCTCCTTTGAGACACATGTTATCCGCCTCTACCATCCCATTCCAGCAGTCATTGCAGTCCTTTACCGCCCCCCATCCACCTCCATTAAACTATTCCTGGACAACCTGGCCTCTTGGCTCCCACACATCCTCTCCTCTGACCTCCCCACAATCATACTTGGGGACTTCAACATCCCCATGGACAGTCCTTACTCCCCTGAAGCCTCTCAACTGCTCTCCCTCACTACTTCCCTTGGCCTCTCCCAACACACCAATTCCCCCACCCACCGCGCTGGCCACACTCTCGACCTGATTCTCTCAAAATCCGCCACCCTCCCCAACCTCGACATCACACCCTTCCCCCTCTCCGACCATCACCTTCTCACTTTCTCCATCTCCCCATCATCCTCCCCCAACCCTCCTCCACCCTCAGGTCGTTGGCAGAGAGATTTGCATAACCTAGACCCAACTGCACTAGCCAACCCCCTCCACTCCCTCACATCCACCCTCCCAAACGTTACCTGCCCAAACCAAGCCGTGGCCAAATACAACCAGGCCCTTTCAGCAGCCCTAGACATTGCTGCACCCCCCACATTCCGCCCCAGCCGTCCCATCAACCCCCAGCCCTGGCACAA
Organism: Hyperolius riggenbachi; assembly: GCF_040937935.1. Taxonomy (NCBI): domain Eukaryota; kingdom Metazoa; phylum Chordata; class Amphibia; order Anura; family Hyperoliidae; genus Hyperolius; species Hyperolius riggenbachi. The sequence continues at coordinate 342,031,463 of NC_090649.1, read as the reverse complement.
TGCACACACTCGCAACCTCCAAAAACAGACACGCACTTACGAACGCAAATGGAGGAAATCCCGCAGCAACTCTGACTTCTTGGCGTACAAGGCCAACCTGCAGCTGTTCTATACCGCATTAACTGATGCTAAACAAAAATACTTTGCTGCCTTGATCGGATCCCAAGCCTCCAACCCTCGGCGCCTCTTCGCCACCTTTAACTCCCTCCTTAACCCCACCACTCCTCCCCCCACCTCCGTCCTCTCAGCCACTGATCTGTCCACCCACTTTACCGACAAAATAGCCAGCATCCGACGGGAAATCTCATGCCTCCACTCCACCACCTCTTCCTCCCCCACCAATACCTATTCCCCACCCCACCCACCACTCACTGCCTTTACTCCTATCACAGAGGACCAAGTCAGCCGTCTCCTAGCCACTTCTCCTGCCACCTCCAGCCCCCTAGACCCTGTGCCATCCAAATGCCTCCGTCCTCACTTCCCTGTTCTGGCTCCTGTCCTCACCACTCTGTTTAACCTCTCCCTCTCCACGGGTACCTTCCCCTCTGACTTCAAACAGGCCACTGTACTTCCCCTACTTAAAAAACCCTCACTAGACCCCTCACTTCCATCCAGCTACCGTCCCATCTCCTTACTCCCTTTTGCATCTAAACTCCTAGAGCGTTTAGTCCACCAACGCATGACCCATTACCTTGACTCCAACTCCCTGTTTGATCCCCTACAATCAGGATTTCGGCCAGGCCACTCCACCGAGACTGCTCTCACCAAGGTCGTCAATGACCTCACGCATGCCAAGGCCGAAGGAAAATACACTATCCTTCTCCTCCTAGACCTCTCATCAGCATTCGACACTGTTGATCACTCCCTGCTACTCCAGTCCCTGCAATCTGTGGGTATCCAAGACCGTGCCCTAGCATGGTTTTCCTCCTACCTCTCAAATCGCTCCTTCAAGACCTCCTTCAATGGTTCCTCCTCAACCTCCTTCCCACTTTCAGTTGGGGTCCCCCAAGGCTCTGTTCTTGGTCCCCTGCTGTTCTCCATCTACACTGCCTCCATCGGAAAACTCATCTCCTCTCTGGGTTTCAACTATCACCTATATGCAGATGACACCCAGATTTACCTCCATACCACTGACCTCTCCACCAACACCATGGAGAAGGTATCCTCTGGTCTCTCAGCTATTTCATCGTGGATGTCGGCCAGGTTCCTAAAATTAAACCTGGATAAGACTGAGCTCCTAATCTTCCCGCCCCGTGCTGCTTCACCCCCCACTGACCTCTATGTCACTGTCAATGGCACAATCATTCATCCAACCACACAAGCCCGCTGCCTGGGTGTCACCCTAGACTCGGCCCTCTCCTTCACCTCCCACATCCAAACCGTAGCTAGAGCCTGCTATTTCCACTTACGCAACATCTCCAAGATCCGGCCTTTCCTGACCCCAGACACTACCAAACTCCTTGTCCATGCCCTCATCATCTCCCGCCTGGACTACTGCAACTCCCTCTTGTCAGGCCTTCCTCAAAACCGCATCGCCCCCCTAAAATCCATCATGAACGCAGCAGCCAGACTCATCTACTCCTCCCACCGCTCTGTCTCCACAACTCCCCTACGCAAATCCCTTCATTGGCTTCCAATTCACTTCAGAATCAGCTTCAAGATCCTATGTTTGGCATACAAATCCTTACACAAGTCCTGCCCAACCTACATCTCTGACCTGGTCAGCAGATATACACCTGGCCGCCCACTTCGCTCCTCCAACGACCTCCTCTTAACCACCCCACGCATCTCGCACTCCCATGCCAGACTGCAGGACTTCACTAGAGCTGCCCCTATCCTGTGGAACTCTCTCCCGCTGCCCATCAGGCTCGCTCCCACCTTCAACACCTTCAAAAAAGCACTCAAAACTCACTTCTTCAAGGAGGCCTACATCAACTCAACACTACCCTAATCCTTTCTGCCAATAACTTCTTGATGCACCTCCTCCTTTTGTGTCACCAGCCCCTCCCTCTAGATTGTAAGCCTTTGGCAGGGTCCTCTTCCCTTGTGTATCATACTTGACTGTGTGCACTTAACCCAGAATTTGGAACTGGTAATTTTTACCACTACCATTCCAGTTTATGATCTGGCATTGTACTATTATCTGCATTGCGTTGCGTATCTTGTTGCTATTACCTGTATTGTTGTATCTATGGTCTGTTACCTGTATTGTTCTGTCAACCCTGTTATGATTGTCTGTAATCCTATTTATTGTACAGCGCTGCGTAATATGTTGGCGCTATATAAATCTAATAAATAATAATAATAATAATAATAATAATACTATTGCTATTCTGTACTTCTCTGGTAATATCTGAATCAGAATCACTTTATTTCGCCAAGTACAGCAAGAGCTGTAATCGGAATTGTTTGTGGTACACATGGCATAGGCATAATTAGTATAATACAAGACACATGGCATAGGCATAATTAGTATAATACAAGACAGACGCACAACACGTACACTTGAAATTCAGTAGTCAGTTCGTATCGGCCATTTCACTGCTGTTGAAAACACAGGTAAATAATAATAATAATAGTCATAATAGTAAAGATGCAGGTAGTGGCCTCGAGTCAATTTTGATGAGCCCAGGCAGGCAGCAGCTGGGAACGGCTGACCAACCCAGCTATACTGGTATGCGGGCCAGATCGGGGGAGGTTGGAGTTCAGAAGCCGAACAGCTTGGGGGAAGAAGGTGTTCTTCCGCCTGGTGGTTTTGGAAGGTATAGCCCTATAACGACGGCCCAACGGGAGAAGTTTAACCACTTGAGGACCATGGGCTTTACCCCCCTTAAGGACCAGGCACTTTTTTTCCATTCAGACCACTGCAGCTTTCACGGTTTATTGCTCGCTCATACAACCTACCACCTAAATGAATTTTGGCTCCTTTTCTTGTCACTAATAAAGCTTTCTTTTGGTGCTATTTGATTGCTGCTGCGATTTTTACTTTTTATTATATTCATCAAAAAAGACATGAATTTTGGCAAAAAAATGATTTTTTTAACTTTCTGTGCTGACATTTTTCAAATAAAGTAAAATTTCTGTATACATGCAGCGCGAAAAATGTGGACAAACATGTTTTTGATTAAAAAAAAAAACCCATTCAGTGTATATTTATTGGTTTGGGTAAAAGTTATAGCGTTTACAATCTATGGTGCAAAAAGTGAATTTTCCCATTTTCAAGCATCTATGACTTTTCTGACCCCCTGTCATGTTTCATGAAGGGCTAAAATTCCAGGATAGTATAAATACCCCCCAAATGACCCCATTTTGGAAAGAAGACATCCTAAAGTATTCACTGAGAGGCATAGCGAGTTCATAGAAGATGATATTTTTTGTCACAAGTAAGCGGAAAATGACACTTTGTGACAAAAAAAAAAAAATGAAATCTGCCACGGACTCACCATGCCCCTCTCTGAGTTCCTTGAAGTGTCTACTTTCCAAAATGGGGTCATTTGTGGGGTGTGTTTACTGTCCTCGCATTTTGGGGGGTGCTAATTTGTAAGCACCCCTGTAAAGCCTAAAGGTGCTCATTGGACTTTGGGCCCCTTAGCGCAGTTAGGCTGCAAAAAAGTGCCACACATGTGGTATTACCGTACTCAGTAGAAGTAGTATAATGTGTTTTGGGGTGTATTTTTACACTTACCGATGCTGGGTGGGAGAAATATCTCTGTAAATGACAATTTTTTCATTTTTTTTACACACAATTGTCCATTTACAGAGAGCTTTCTCCCACTCAGCATGGGTATGTGTAAAATTACACCCCAAAACACATTATACTACTTCTCCTGAGTACGGCTAAACCACATGTGTGGCACTTTTTTGCACCCTAACTGCGCTAAGGGGCCAAAAGTCCAATGAGTACCTTTAGGATTTCACAGGTCATTTTGAGAAATTTCATTTCAAGACTACTCCTCACGGTTTAGGACCCCTAAATTGCCAGGACAGTATAGGAACCCCACAAGTGACCCCATTTTAGAAAGAAGACACCCCAAGGTATTCCGTTAGTAGTACGGTGAGTTCATAGAAGATTTTATTTTTTGTCACAAGTTAGCGGTAAATTACACTTTGTGAAAAAAAACAATAAAAATCAATTTCCGCTAACTTGTGACAAAAAAATAAAATCTTCTATGAACTCACCGTACTACTAACAGAATACCTTGGGGTGTCTTCTTTCTAAAATTGAGTCATTTGTGGGGTTCCTATACTGTCCTGGCATTTTAGGGGCCCTAAACCGTGAGGAGTAGTCTTGAAACAAAATTTCTCAAAATAATCTGTGAAATCCTAAAGGTACTCATTGGACTTTGGGCCCCTTAGCGCAGTTAGGGTGCAAAAAAGTGCCACACGTGGTATCGCCATACTCGGGAGAAGTAGTACAATGTGTTTTGGGGTGTATTTTTACACATACCCATGCTGGGTGGGAGAAATAACTCTGTAAATGGACAATTGTGTGTGAAAAAATCAAAAGATTGTCATTTACAGAGGTATTTCTCCCACCCAGCATGGGTATGTGTAAAAATACACCCCAAAACACATTATACTACTTCTCCCGAGTACGGCGATACCACATGTGTGGCACTTTTTTGCACCCTAACTGCGCTAAGGGGCCCAAAGTCCAATCAGTACCTTTAGGATTTCACAGGTCATTTTTGTTTCAAGACTACTCCTCACAGTTTAGGGCCCCTAAAATGCCAGGGCAGTATAGGAACCCCACTAATGACCCCATTTTAGAAAGAAGACACCCCAAGGTATTCCATTAGGAGTATGGTGAGTTCATAGAAGTTTTTTATTTTTTGTCACAAGTTAGCGGAAATTGATTTTAATTGTTTTTTTTCACAAAGTGTCATTTTCCGCTAACTTGTAACAAAAAAAAATCTTCTATGAACTCACCATACTCCTAACGGAATACCTTTGGGTGTCTTCTTTCTAGAATGGGGTCATTTGTGGGGTTCCTATACTGCCCTGGCATTTTAGGGGCCCTAAACCGTGAGGAGTAGTCTTGAAACAAAAATGACCTGTGAAATCCTAAAGGTACTCATTGGACTTTGGGCCCCTTAGTGTACTTAGGGTGTAAAAAAGTGCCACACATGTGGTACCGCCGTACTCAGGAAAAGTAGTATAATGTGTTTTTGGGTGCATTTTTACACATACCCATGCTGGGTGGGAGAAATATCTCTAAATGACAATTTGTGTGTAAAAAAAAAATGAAACAATTGTCATTTAGAGATATTTCTCCCACCCAGCATGGGTATGTGTAAAAATACAACCCAAAACGGCGGTACCACATGTGTGACACTTTTTTGCAGCCTAGGTGCGCTAAGGGGCCCAACGTCCTATTCGCAGGTCATTTTGAGGCATTTGTTTTCTAGACTACTCCTCACGGTTTAGGGCCCCTAAAATGCCAGGGCAGTATAGGAACCCCACAAATGACCCCATTCTAGAAAGAAGACACCCAAAGGTATTTCGTTAGGAGTATGGTGAGTTCATAGAAGATTTTATTTTTTGCCACAAGTTAGTGAAAAATGACACTTTGTGAAAAAAAAACAATAAAAATCAATTTCCGCTACCTTTTGATAAAAAATAAAATCTTCTATGAACTCGTCATACACCTAACAGAATACCTTGGGGTGTCTTTTTTCTAAAATGGGGTCACTTGTGGGGTTCCTATACCGCCCTGGCATTTTACGGGCCCAAAACCGTGAGTAGTCTAGAAACCAAATGTCTCAAAATGGCTGTTCAGGGGTATAAGCATCTGCAAATTTTGATGACAGGTGGTCTATGAGGGGGAGAATTTTGTGGAACCGGTTATAAGCAGGGTGACCTTTTAGATGACAGGTTGTATTGGGCCTGATCTGATGGATAGGAGTGCTAGGGGGGTGACAGGAGGTGATTGATGGGTGTCTCGGGGGGTGGTTAGAGGGGAAAACAGATGCAATCAATGCACTGGGGAGGTGATCGGAAGGGGGTCTGAGGGTTTGGCCGAGTGATCAGGAGCCCACACGGGGCAAATTAGGGCCTGATCTGATGGGTAGATGTGCTAGGGGGTGACAGGAGGTGATTGATGGGTGTCTCAAGGTGTGATTAGAGGGGGGAATAGATGCAAGCAATGCACTGGCGAGGTGATCAGGGCTGGGGTCTGAGGGTGTGGGCGGGTGATTGAGTGCCCTAGGGGCAGATAGGGGTCTAATCTGATAGGTAGCAGTGGCAGGGGGTGATTGATGGGTAATTAGTGGGTGTTTAGGGTAGAGAACAGATGTAAACACTGCACTTGGGAGGTGATCTGACGTCGGATCTGCGGGCGATCTATTGGTGTGGGTGGGTGATCAGATTTCCCGCAAGAGGCAGGTTAGGGGCTGATTGATGGGTGGCAGTGACAGGGGGTGATTGATGGGTGGCAGTGACAGGGGGTGATTGATGGGTGATTGATAGGTGATTGACAGGTAATCAGTGGGTTATTACAGGGAAGAACAGATGTAAATATTGCACTGGCGAATTGATAAGGGGGGGTCTGAGGGCAATCTGAGCGTGTAGGCGGGTGATTGGGTGCCCGCAAGGGGCAGATTAGGGTCTGATCTGATGGGTAACAGTGACAGGTGGTGATAGGGGGTGATTGATGGGTAATTAGTGGGTGTTTAGGGTAGAGAACAGATGTAAACACTGCACTTGGGAGGTGATCGGATGTCGGATCTGCGGGCGATCTATTGGTGTGGGTGGGTGATCAGATTGCCTGCAAGGGGCAGGTTAGGGGCTGATTGATGGGTGGCAGTGACAGGGGGTGATAGATGGGTGATTGACAGGTAATCAGGGGGATAGATGCATACAGTACACGGGGGGGGGTCTGGGGAGAATCTGAGGGGTGGGGGGGTGATCAGGAGGGGGAAGGGGGGGGGGGTAAAAAAAAATAGCGTTGACAGATAGTGACAGGGAGTGATTGATGAGTGATTAGGGGGGTGATTGGGTGCAAACACGGGTCTGGGGGGTGGGCAGGGGGGGGGGTCTGAGGGGTGCTGTGGGCGATCTGGGGCAGGGGGGGGGGGGGAATCAGTGTGCTTGGGTGCGACATAGGGTGGCTGCAGCCTGCCCTGGTGGTCCCTCGGACATTGGGACCACCAGGGCAGGAGGCAGCCTGTATAATACACTTTGTAAACATTACAAAGTGTATTATACACTTTGTATGCGGCGATCCGGGTGCTAGTAACCCGCCGGCGCTTCCGAACGGCCGGCGGGTTACAGCGCAAGGGGGGCGGAGTCAGGTGCCGGCGGCCGATCGCATCACGAATGACGCGATCGCGCCGCCCATGCCCTTACAAGGACCGCCATCATTTGTCAATACGGCGGTCTTTGCGGGGTCCACTTCCCGGCCGCCAATTGTCTATACGGCGGTCGGGAAGTGGTTAAAGTAGTGGCTGCCCAGGTGAGCAGGGTCACGGGAGATCATGGTGGCCCTCTTCATCATCCTATTTAAGTGGAGGAGATCGAGAGGTGGAAGAGGAGATCCGATGATCTTCTCTGCGTCCGTTATGACTCTCTGCAGTTTGTGTTTGTCGCTGGCCGTTGCACCAGCATACCAGACAATGACTGAGGAGCAGAGGATGGATTCTATGGTGGAAGTATAGAAACTGGTCAGCAGCTCCTTGGGCATGCCGAATCTCTTCAGTTGGTGCAGGAAGAACAGCCTCTGCTGAGATTTCTTCTGGATTTTGGTGGTATTCTGCTCCCACTTCAGATTGTTTGTTAGAGTCGTGCCGAGGAACCGCACAGATGTCACCCTAGAAACTTCGGTTCCCCCAATGAGGACAGGTGGAAGGGGGGGAAGTCAGCGACTAGCTCGACAGTCTTTGCTGCATTGAGGACTAGGTTGTTGTCCTTGCTCCAGTTACATATTCTCTCTACTTCCCTGCGGTACTCCAACTCCCCGTTACTACCAATAAGGCCAATGATGGTGGTGTCGTCTACAAATTTGATGACTTTCACAGAGTCAGCGGATGAGATGCAGTTATTGGTATAGAGGGAGAACAGTAGAGGTGACAGAACACAGCCTTGTGGAGCCCCTGTGTTGGTGGTTCGAACACTGGAGAGGTGGTTGCCGAGCTTCACCTGCTGCATTCTGTTTGTCAGGAAGTCTTTGATCCATGCCCGAAGAGTAGGGTCAACTCCGAGCTGCGTCAGATTGGTGATCAGGATGTCTGGGCAGATCGTGTTGAACGCTGAGCTAAAGTCTAGGAACAGGATCCTAGCATAGGAGGCAGGGCTGTCTAGATGCTCGGTAATGTATGCCATGATGGCATTGATGACGTCCTCCACAGATCTGTTTGCCCTATATGCAAATTGGAGCGGGTCTAAAAGGGCGTCCGTGGACTTCTTCAGGTGGGCCAGGACTAACTGCTCGAGGAGCTTCATGATGTTAGAGGTTAGGGCCACTGGTCGGAAGTTATTGTGCTCGGTACTGCCTGTTTTTTTTTTGGGACTGGTACAATTTTTGATCTCGTAAAGCAGGAGGGGACTGTGCCATCCGATAAGGACTGCTTAAATAAGGAGGTTAGCACAGGGGCTAGCTGGTCGGCACAGGATGGCAGGCAGATAGCCGACACTCCGTCCGGGCCAGAGGATTTCCTTGGGTTTAGCTTGCGGAGGTGCCTGAGAACCTCTGATTCCCGAACAGCGACAGGAGCCAGGGGGACGAGTTCAACAGAGGGGGTGGTCACCAAAGTCGATGCTGTTTGGCCCACGGGCTGGTTGGGATGCTGCTCGAATCTGCAGTAGAACTCGTTGAGCTCCTCAGCCAGTCGAGGTCTCGGGGGCGCCGTTTGGGGTGCTGGTTTGAAGTTCGTGGCTGCTCTCAGGCCCTTCCATACCTCCCGTGTATTGGAGGACTGTAGGCAAAGCCCCAGCTTTTTGGCGTAGGCCCTCTTTGCAGTTCGCAGTTCTCTTTTCAAGGCGAGCCTGGCCTCTCTGAATTCCTCTGGGGAGCCAGACCTGTGCGCATCCTCTTTGCATTTCCGGAGTCGGCGAAGCTTGTCATTGAACCAAGGCTTGTTGCTGGGGTAGACTCTGATGGGATACATGCTTCTTCGCAGAAGCTAATGTAGGAGGTGACATTCTTGGCCCATTCATCAAGGGTGGGTGCCTCCAGAGTCGTCCAGTCGGTGGATTCAAAACACGCTTGGAGCTCCAGTTTGGCCTCTGCAGTCCATTTTTTTAGTGGTTTTGACGGTGGGCTTTGAGGTTTCCAGGAGCCTCCTGTAGGTGGGGATCAGGTGTATTGTGTTGTGGTCGGAGTTCCCCAGGGGGGCGCCTTGGGTGGCCTTGTAGGCATTCTTATGGACCGTGTAGCAGTGGTCTAGGATGTTACTGTTTCTGGTAGGGCAGGTGATGTGCTGCTTGTAGCAGGGCAACTCGTGCCGAAGGTTCGCCTTATTGAAATTGCCCAGGATGATGAACAGAACCTCCGGTAGGGCAGTTTCCCACCGCGAGATACAGTCACTGAGTGCATGCAGGGCAGTCTTCGTGCATGCGTCAGGAGGAATGTAGACCCCAACGAGGACAAGGGAAGAGAACTCCCGTGGGGAGTACCGAGGCCTGCAGTTTATGGCAAGGAACTCAACGTCTGGGGTGCAGGCCTTGCGGAGAGTGGTGGTGTTGGAACACCAGGAGGTGTTTATGTAAAAGCAGATACCGCCCCCCCCTCGTTTTCCCAGAGAGGGCAGCATCGCAGTCTGCTGTTAGGAGGTTGTAGCCTGAAACATGTAGAGAGTCATCAGGGGGTGCTGTCACACAGCCAGGTCTCGGTGAAACAGAGAACAGGGGTGTTCTTGCCGATCAGGGGTTTGCTGCCAAGTAGGAGGAGCAGCTCGTCCAGTTTGTTGGGGAGTGAGCAGACGTTTGTGAGTAGGATGGCAGGGAAGGGCCTTTCCTTTTGAGTCGGACCTGGGCCCCCGCCCTCCTTCCTCTGTGGCGGCGTTTGCTCGGTGTTCGCTTGGTGGCGAGATAATTGATGTGTGCGGTGACAGCATTCCACAGGGGAGAGCCCGGTGTAGGGTTGGGGGTGTCCGGGGGTTCCCATTTGAGAAGGGCCTCTCTAGAGATAGTGGCAGTCCGTTCTGCGACCATGGCACAGTTATCCCGGTAGGTAGCACGAGTGTGCGCCCCAGGTGGATGGAATGTAGCGGACAGCACAGGGTGTGGGGCACCGTATGGGGCGGCGGCCCGGCACAGAGTGTGGCACGGTAGAAGGTAAGGAGCGCACAGCGTGGCACAGCACAACACATAACAGTTGATGGCCCAGGCATGCGGTACGGAGCAGGCAGCACAGCACAGTTCATGACCCAAGCTAGATAGTATGCAGCAGGCCGCCCGGCACGGATAGATGCTATGGGGCAGGCGGTGCAGCACAGATTGTACTACAGATAGATGGTATGGAGCAGGAGCCCAGCACAGACTATGGCACAGATAGATGGTGTGGGACAGGCAGCACAGCACAGTCAAACAGTGGCACATATAGATGGAATGGAGACAGGCAGCACAGCACAGTCAATGACACATATAGATGAAATGGAAACAGGCCGCACAACACAAGTCAAAGGTACATATGGATGGAATGGAAGACGGGCAGCACAGCACAGACTAGGGTCCCAGTGAGAGGTGAGGACACAAACTGAGGAACTCACCAAGGATGGCACAGGGCATGTAGGGGCGCCATGGTAGGCAGAGAGCTCTTCCCCAGCCGAGGTCTAAGGATGGCACAGGGCATGTGAGGCCTTGGTAGGGCCTGCAGCGCGGAGTCCTCTTCCCCAGGAGAGATGGATTTGGCAGGTTGTTGGAATGCAGGCAGTCAAGCAGGGCAGAGCTGAGAGTGCAGTCAGGCCGGGCAGAGCGGAGTCCTCCTAGCCTCCTCACCAGGCGAGGTGCTGTCCCGGGGGCAAGTTGATGGTATGCAGACCAGGCCGGGCCACGTGAGTGCAGGCCTAACCACGTGGATGGGATCCAGCCAGGAGTAGCGACGTGGTGCCGGGGGCCTAGGCAGTGTCGGGATGCCGGAAGTGGGAGATGTACCTTGGGAGGATGGGATGGGATCCAGCCCGGAGCAGCGACGTGGTGCCGGGGACCGTGGTGCAGTGTCGGGATGCCGGAAGTGGTAGGTGCAGCGGCAGCTGGAGATGCGGCTCCTGGGGGCGCCTCAGTGTTCCTGAACATCAGAGGAAGCCAGAGCGGGGGCTGCAGCGGCAGCCTGGATCCATGAAGTTGCAGTCAGCAGCCGGGAGCCAGAGTGTTGCCGGAGATGCGGCTCCTGGGGGCGCCTCAGTGTTCCTGCGTGAGGGCGATCCGGGGGAGCATCGGAGGCAGACGGAGCAGCGGCAGGACGCCAGAGGCTGGGGCTGCACCGGCAGCCTGGATCAGGGGAGTTACAGTCTGTGGAGCCTCTGTGTGTACCGAGGTGGAATGCAAGCAGGCCGGCCGGAGCGGTGACCAGAGCAGCAGCAGCAGTGCGGGAAGCTGTTAGATGGATGCTGGCCACCTTCCTCGGCATAAAGTAGAGTAAGTTTGAACCTGTCCTGATACTATCCTTAACATTTACCACACTAGAAATACTAAAAATAAACAAACTAAAAACGCTAAAAACATTAAAAAACTGCCTAAATGGAGGAGCCATGTGACCGAGGCGACCTACGTGGGCGCCATCTTGGTCAGTTTTGGATTACATTGCATTACCTTGCCTGGTTTTATTTCATAAAAAGAGGGGGTGTGGCTTGGGGTGGGGCCTTTGCTGAGGGGTGGAGTTTAGGGGCACCAGAACTTCTGTGGCCTATAGGCTCCTGAGCTGTAAATCCGGCCCTGAGCAAATAGCAATACAAACGCTTTTTTTCATCTTTTCATTTTTTATGTGAAGAAAATACACTCACCTAAACTATTATTAGGAACACCATACTAATACGGTGTTTGACCCCCTTTCGCCTTCAGAACTGCCTTAATTCTACATGGCATTGATTCAACAAGGTGCTGAAAGCATTCTTTAGAAATGTTGGCCCATATTGTTGGATAGCATCTTACAGTTGATGGAAATTTGTGGGATGCACATCCTGGGCACGAAGCTCCCGTTCCATCACATCCCAAAGATGCTCTGTTGGGTTGAAATCTGGTGACTGTAGGGCCATTTTAGTACAGTGAACTCATTGTCCTATTCAATAAACCAATTTGAAATAATTCGAGCTTTGTGACATAGGGCCATATGCAATTCACTTTTTCACCTGAGTTTTCTCCTAGGAGATAATTTTTCATCTTCAATTTAAAATAACTTTCCAGCACTTTTCAACTAAAAAAGTACCAAAAAGTAGTTGAGAAAGTACTATTAAAATTATTTTGAGTATTTTCTTGCTTGCTGGTGGCTTAAAAGGCATTTTATTGACAAGTTAAAAAATTATCATCTAGGAGAAACAATGTTCAGGTAGCCCGTAGCCTGTGGCATTTAAATGATTCCCAGTTGGCACTAAGGGGCCTGAGGTGTGCCAAGAAAACATCCCCCCACACCATTACACCACCACCACAGTGGTAACAAGGCATGATAGATCCATGTTCTCATTCTGTTTAGGCCAAATTCTGACTCTATCGAGACTCATCAGACCAGGCAACATTTTTCCAGTCTTCAACTGTCCAATTTTGGTGAGCTCATGCAAATTGTCGCCTCTTTTTCCTATTTGTAGATGAGATGAGTGGTACCCAGTGGGTTCTTCTGCTGCTGTTGTGGCCCATCCGTCTCAAGGTTGTGCATGTAACGAGTGGTTATTTCAGTCAACGTTGCTCTTCTATCAGCTTGAATCAGTCGACCCATTCTCCTCTGACCTCTAGCATCAACAAGGCATTTTTGCCCACAGGACTGCCACATACTGGATGTTTTTCCCTTTTCACACCATTTTTTGTAAACCCTAGAAATGGTTGTGCGTTAAAATCCCAGTAACTGAGCAGATTGTGAAATACTCAGACCGACCCGTCTGGCACCAACAACCATGCCATGCTCAACATTGCTTAAATCACCTTTCTTTCCTATTCTGACATTCAGTTTGGAGTTCAGGAGATTGTCTTGACCAGGACCACACCCCTAAATGCATTGAAGCAACTGCCATGTTATTGGTTGATTAGATAATTGCATTAATAAGAAATTGAACAGGTGTTTCTAATAATTCTTTAAGTGAGTGTATGACATTTACAGAGAACAGTTTTCACTGTGGTCATTACTTTGGAAGATTGTGTCCAGGACTTCCAGCATACAGAAACAATCTTCACTGGCTGTAATCCTGTAAGTAAAATGTGTTCAGCATGATAGAAAGCAAAAATATAGCTTCAAATAGTGTGTACATAACTCATCAGCTGCAGCTCTGTGTGTTCGTGTGTGTGTGTGTGTGTGTGTGTGTGTGTGTGTGTGTGTGTGTGTGTGTGTGTGTGTGTCTCTCTCTCTCTCTCTCTCTGCCTCATGCAGTGTAAGCAGAGTGAACAGCAAGGAAGCTCATTCTGGGGGTGGGGAAGTATCCAAGTAAGGAAAAAGTACAGGTTCTTCTCTTCAGATCCTTCTCTGTATCTGAAAAATCTCTCAGGTGTTCTCATATGATCCATGAAAAAGCAGTGTATGTGTGAGCAGGGCAGAAACAAACAGTAAATCATTCCTCTGTGAAGAGTGACAAAGAAGTGGAACACCTCTACATGGTAAAGTTCTAGCCCTGACGCTGACACAAACAGTTACAAAAGCTTATAAACAAAGCATTTTTTTTTCACATAGGCTCTCATCAGACACCTCTGAAAAGCTTTCTATTGTTGTTGGATAAAAGCTCCATAGGTATGTGCGGTTTACAGAAGGACAGTGTATTTGATAGTTCTTCTTTAATAAAGATGTGCATTCTGCCAAAGTTTCTTTGTTTTCAGGCACACCCAGGCTCGTACTGAGCCGCCGAAGTGCCGATGGTCCCATCGGTGGGCCCAGGCCGCCCCGCCTCCTGGGGGCCCCAATGCTGAAAAGGAGGGGGGTTAAGCGCAGGAAGGGGGGGGAAAGTGGGCACAGAGCGGCAGGGAGGGGGGCCCCACCCTTCCGCGCTCCCCCACCAGAATTGCAGCCAGCCAGTGGCAGCAGCGGGAAATAGCTTACTGGCCAAAAGTCAGATCGATAGCTCTGCGTGCCGCTGGTCTGGTCTTCTGCACTGACTGTCCAATCACGCTTTCGCAGTACTTCCTGTGAAAGTGTGATTGGACAGTGCAGTGCAGGAGGCCAGACCAGCAGCGGCACGCAGAGCTATCGATCTGACTCTCGGATGGTGAATTCTGCACTCGCTGCCGCTGCTGGCTGCTATTTTGGACGGGGGAGCACGGAAGGGGGGCCCTAGCCTAGGTGAGGGAGGGGGGGAGGCTTCCCCCCTCCCCACCGCTCTGTGCCCGCTGCCCCCCCTTCCAAGCTGGGGGAACTTGCATTTTGTGGGGGTATCTGCCGCCAACCTGATTGCAATTTGTGGGGGTATCTGCCGCCAACCTGATTGCATTTTGTGGGGGTATCTGCCGCCAACCTGATTGCATTTTGTGGGGGTATCTGACGCCAATCTGATTGCATTTTGTCGGACAATCTGCTGCCATTTGACTACTTGAAGAATTATCATGAGGCATGTAACTACTTGAACATTTTATCTAAAATCTATCTGGTCGGACCTAATCTCTGTGAATAGCACTGCTACTTATTTTGTATTTTTTTTTTTTTTTTAAGTCTGCCCATGACTCATCATGACCACGCCGATGTTCCAGTGCGTGGTGACACCCATTTATTTTTGCTGCGGCGCGTCACATGTGAACATATTCCTATTGGAGACTGTCCTCAGAAATGCTCACAATCTATTCCCTACCATAAAGTCATGCAAAATTTCTAGAGTACATGTGTATGTGAGCCCAAAATGGGGGTGGGGGGAGAGGGGATCGGGGGGGGGAGGAGGAGAGGGGCGGGGCCCCAGGCTGAAACTTCCTTTGTGGGCCCTTCGTGTCACACCCCCATCAAATTGCCATCTTGTGCCTGCACCAGTCCTCAATGATCCTCCATTCCCCCGCTGCCGCTTAGTTTCCATATTGCCGACTGATCAATCAGCGATCCACTGCGCCTGCACGGCCCTGCGTTCGTTGGCATGGGTGTTCTACGCAGGCCCAGTAAGAAGTTTTCTCTTACTGCGCCTGCGCAGGACGCTCTTGCCGGCATGAACACGTACGAGAATGCGCAGTAGACCAGCAGAATCAAATCTAAGCGGTGGCGGGGGAATGGAGGATCAGTATGTCTCGGCATGGGCACATGATGGCTGCGTGAGGCTGGTAGAAGCCCCAGGTAAGTGAAACTCTCTTTATTTTGTACGATTTAGGTTCCCTTTAAATATCTATACCAAACATGTCTTACATCATACAGGTTATCAAAGATGGGAGGTGCCGACCTGGATAGATGCTGGAGATGTGGTGCATCGAACACACATTTTTCTAAATACATTCTAGGCCTGTCCAGAACTCCAGGTATTCTGGAATGAAATATATGCTTTTCTTGCTAAGCTATTCAGCCCATCCATACCATCTACTCCTAGAGCCATGCTCCTAAAGCTCTTTGGCAATATACAGATTTCAGAACGAAACATGTTCATGACCAGATTGCTTCTGTTTAGTTCAGTTTAGCACTGACTATTGCAGAATTCTAAGTATCTGTTCATGTGGATTTATTCACATAAGAATGTGCATGCAAACAGAAGAAATTCTATGAGATATAGACTCATTGGTTATGCATGTTTGAAATTGAACTATAAACTGTGTTAAGTGCTATACCTGACCTATCATTGTATAAACACTATGATGTCAAATTATAATTGCCATTTTTTGATGGAAGAGGAGGGGGACTTACTGACCGAAGGAAATTGAAGGGTTTATGTATATTGGTAGGTGAACAGAGGCGCCAGAAGGATAAAAGTACATACAATTTTAAAAAATTGCTGGGAGGAAGTGGTGGACTCGCCTCCGTTAAAGCAGACACCAAGGACTGTAAATATATAGATATACACATTTATTGAAAATACCCCAAAGATGCAACGCGTTTCGCGGGCACAGCCCAATTCTTCAGGCAATAAGCAGGGGATAAACAACAGCAATTCAGTTATAGCAAGCAGAGCACCTCTGTGAATATGTATATGTTTTGTATTGGTTTTCTTGTATAAGATTCAATAAAAAAAAAATTCTCACAAAAAAGTTTGAGGTCAACCCAGTCCTTAGCAGAGTTTTTTTGTTTTAATTTTCACACTAGGATTCTATCCAAGTGTACTGCCTGCAGGTACTTGCATGTAGTGTTTCAATAATCCCCAGCCAGATAACCATTAATCCTGGCACAATGCAATTGGTTTGGGTAGAGACTTCTGATTCTATTAATAAATCTTTTAACAACACCAAATATTTCTAGTACTGAATCAGAACGCCTTTAGACACCCTGTCAAGTGTCTTTTAAGCATCAATAGCTAAAAGCATATTTTAATTTCTTTGTAATCAGCATTCATGGATTATGCTAATAGAAGTAAAAATATTATCCCTCAAATGTCTACTGCCTTCCTGAAGCCAGATTGCTTTGGAGTGCGGACCCAGCAGATTTTCAGTTATTTTACTCACTCAGCAAAAAAATACTATTGAGTACATTTCAGCGTCCACATCATTAAAGTGGACCCAAACCAAACATTTTTTTAATTAAAAATATTTAGTTGCACCACTCTGACACATACAAAGATAAATAAACACTCCTTCAAACCTATGATCATTTCAGTGCATGCTTTTCACCCTTCTGTTTTCATAGCTAGGGTTATACTGGGGGCAGCCATTAGCAATTCCTCCATTGCCGGTCACCATCTACTCCACCAATTTGCCGGAAAAATCCCGGCAATTTGAAAGGAAGGGAGGGGTTCCTCCAATAAATGTAAAATATTTTATATTTGTCATCATGCAGCTGAAAAAAGGCTGCTATTTATTATTATAATTTAGAAAATACATTTTATTTCTGAAATCTTGTATTTTTAATTTGGGTCCACTTTAAGAGATTAAGGGCTTGATGCACAAACTGCCAGTAATATTGCCATGCGAAGGCAGAGCATGGAGTTATTACCAGTACCATGTGTCAACATGCAATGGGAGACTGCAATTCATGGTACTGTTAAGCCCCATACACACGCACAACGACAGCATCTTCCTTCAGCTGCATTCAGCTTATCCGTCTATTACTCCTACAGCATCATCAGGTCAAGAATGACACAGCTTTAGGAATCGGACTGGGGCGCTGTGGCGAGGCTGAAGAAAGGTTCCATTGCCAAGTGGTATCTTCGCCTGCATGCTCCCCTTGCTGCCAGCTCTCAGTTCAAGTTTACTTTATTGCCCTGTCTCCATTGTTTCTCACTTGCTAGCTATTAGCTGATCTGCCATTGTTTTATTTTATATTAAATCTGTTACCTAAACCGTATCCACCAGCTTAATTAGTGCTTACAAATATATGAAACCAACTAAGTTCCTGATTAGGTAATGTCCAACCAATAATTTGTGTCAAGACACTTGCTACTTCTTTTACTACTAAGCTGCAAGTTTCTCAGACTGTACCTACCTCTTTGCAGTTTGAACATTGTGGATGATGAAATCCAAGCATCAGAAGCAGTCAAAGCACAGAGCTTGAAAACTCACACAGCTGCTTGTAGTCCCATTATTTTTCAAGAAAAGATTTCTAACGGCAAAAGCCTAATTTACTCAAAATAATAATATATATGTACTGAGATTACTACACTATTAGTTATTTTATTAGAAGATTTTAGTTGTTTTTTTTTTCCAATAAAGATATGGAAATAAACCATCAGCATTTTCAGTTGCAGAGTTATAGAGTCAGAAGATGCGTGGGGCTGCTTGCACTATGTGCTGTAAATCTTCCAGTATGTACCTGGATAGGTAAGATCTTGTTATTATAATCACATTGGCCAGGAGCCCAGCAAAATAACGTTTAGCTTTTATTAACCTTGAAAAGGTAGGCAAATTACACAGCTTAAAAGCTGGCCAATAATTAACATTGCTGCCTGTCAGCGCCAGATTAAGACCAAATGGGGTCCTAAGCAAAGTAGCAGATTTGGGCCCCCTCCCTCAACCCGCTCTGCCCCCCCCCAATCCCCACATAATGTCATAATAGAACTGAGGGTACCTTTGGCTTCTTACACCTATTACTTCTGGCACCCATTGTCCCAGGCCTAAGTCTGTAAATATACGCATGAGATACACACACGCACACACTGTATATACACACACACAGACACACATCTATCTCATATTCCTTGGCAATTAACTCATTAATCCATCAATCAACAGTTGCCTGCCTCCTGTACTCACTATTGTCAATGGCGTCTGCTCTATCTCACTGAGCCTGCCTGTGGATTTTTGGCCTGGGGGGAAAACCCAGCCTAGAGGCTTCCCACAGCCTTCCTGTCATGGCTGCCCCAGCCCAAATGCATACATTTATTGTGTGCAAATAGATCTATCTATTTTTCAATTTGATTCCTTGCAGGAATTGATCCCCTTAAAATTTCCGATTGATCACATTTCGATTAATTTTGACCCCCAAAAAACCCAAAAACGAATTAAAGTGTTGATCAGATGGGATGGAAAATTTAGGTCAATTGGGGGCGGGGCAGAAGCAGTGGTAGGGCTATGACCTAAACTGCTGTACTACATCAAACAGTATAATGCTGCAGTTTATCAGTTTTTAATTGACTTTAAAGCACACATGCTTTAACCTCCTTAGCGGTAACCCCGTGTGTGACACGGGGTAAGCCGCCGGAGGGTGCCGCTCAGGCCCTGCTGGGCCGATTTAAATAATTTTTTTTGCTGGACGCAGCTAGCACTTTGCTAGCTGCGCCAGCACCCCGATCGCCGCGCGCCCGATCGCCGCTATCCAGTGCGGCGCGCCCCCCCCCCCCCCCCAGACCCCTGCGCTGCCTGGCCAATCAGTGCCAGGCAGCGCCAAGGGGTGGATCGGGTCTCCCAATGACGTCCCGACGTCGCTGACGTCGGTGACGTCATCCCGCCCCGTCGCCATGGCGACGGGGGAAGCCCTCCAGGAAATCCCGTTCTTTGAACGGGATTTCCTGATCGGAGATCGCCGAAGGCGATCGAAGCGGGCGGGGGGATGCCGCTGAGCAGCGGCTATCATGTAGCGAGCCCTGGGCTCGCTACATGATTTAAAAAAATAAAATAAAAAAAAAACTGCTGCGCTGCCCCCTGGCGGTATTTTTCATACCGCCAAGGGGGTTAAAGTCAATGGGAATTGTTAATATCGTATTTTTCAGGCTATAAGACGCTCCTGACCATAAGACGCACCTAGGTTTAGAGGACAAACACCAGGGGAAAGAAATATATACTAAACCTGGTGAATCCATGGTGAAGGGGCATCTTGTGGATTATGCCCTTTGTACCTCATGCCCCCTTGTACCTCTTGTGTCTCCCTGTGTCTTCCTCTGTCCTCCTTGTGTCCTCATCTATGTCCCTTTGTGTGCCAGTGTCCTCCGTTTGTCCCACTGTGTCCTCCTCTGCATGGGAACAGAACAGGGTGTCCCCAACAATGCGACGGGGTGGAGGTTCATATTGGCAGGCGTTCACAAGTCAGGAACTCTCTGCATTTGGACTATAAGACGCAGTGACTTTTTCCCCCACTTTTGGGGGAGAAAAAGTGAGTCTTATAGTCCAAAAAATACAGTATATAAAAAAGCCAGATACGTACTTGAGAGGGAAGGCTCTGGGTCCTAATGAACCTTCCTGCTCCTCTCCCAGTGCCGTCCCAGCACAGGATACCCCATAGCAGCATTAGAACAATTCAGTCAAATGCTGCTTTCTCCGCCACCGAAGGGAGGCTTTGGTAGCCCGAGTGCTCCAGAAGATGGGCCCGCTGCACACGCCGGACACTCTCTCTCGCGTACTTGCACGTGTGCAGTATGGAGCCACCTGTCTCCGGGAGGACTTGGCTCCCAAAGTCCCCTGCGGCATAGGGATTCAAACTGGGAAGCCTCCGCTGTACCAAGGGCACTGGGAGAAGAGGGAAGGCTCATTAGGACACACAGCCTTCCATCTCCTTAGGTAAGTATTTTATTTTTTTTAAATATCGACTCCCAATTTGTGCATCTGTTGGTCACTTGGCTCTGGTAGCTCCCTTCACCTTAAAGGATACCAGAGCCGTACTGTGCCTGCTACCCCCTTTTCTCATAATCTTTTTGGCTCTGGTATCCTTTAAAAAAGACCCCCACCCACCTCCATAGGTTCCATCATACTAGGGCTAGTAGCTCCAAGCTTCCCTTTAATTTCTCTCCTGGCTATTGTGTTACCAGTTATCTGTGAATCAGATGAAGAGGTGGGAGGAATCGGTTCCCTTCTGCTCAGCACATTACTTCCAGCCCTCTCCTCTCAAAACATTTCAGCCTTGCTTCAGTGCTCCTGACCTCCAGCCATTTGTCCTTTCCTTATCTGAGGGGGAGGGAGGCCAGAACAAGTGAAGGCACAGTACACGCAGGGTCAGCACTCAGCAGTTCAGGCAGAGACACAGACGGACACTCAGACTGCAATGCAGATTACCACTCTGTGTGTTTTCTGCCAACATTGCTATGTACTTTTTTCCTGCCATCCCATACGATTTTCCTGCAGCAGCCAGGCAGACCCTATAATAGCTGTACGAGAGGAGGCAGTTTACAGTGGCTAGCAGGGAACACTATATTTGAATCATTTGTTTCTACAGGAGTAAAAGCATGAAAGGCTCTAACATAAAATCTACCATTGCCTGTAATCTGGCCCTGGCTGGCACACACACACTTCAGTCAGAGTTAAAGTACCTGTAATGGACTGGCATTGCTCACAGTCAGCTGCTCTACCACGCTCTGCAGTCTCTCTGATTCAACTCCGGGGGAGAAGTTTAATAGTACACCACTACGGAACTGACTGTAGCCAGTGAAGCAGCATACCTGGAGGAGAAGGAGCCGAGCCAATGCCCTACAGTCTCTGGCCCGAACTAAAGACATGCAGCAATGCGACAGCCAGAACTGGCTGGGGGTCGAGGCTGAGTTTCATTACCCCCGGGCCGGCCCTTATTGTCTGAGGAGGAGGCGACCCGGGGAAGTAATCCAACCATCCCCAGGCCAGGCCGAGCCTGGATGTGTGTCACTCACGCAGCGTAGGGCGCACAGCTGTGCGCTTACACTCGGCGAGCTGAGGTGAAGACTGGAGCGTCATAGCAACAGCGACGCTCAGCCTCAGCTTGTATCCGGAAAGGAACAGCTCTGTGGCAGGCCAGGCAGGAAGGAGGGTTAAAGAGTAAGGACATGCGTACTTGACAATAGAGCTTCTAACCACAGCGGCAGCAGCAGCCATAAAAAATATTATGGATGGAGGTTTAGACCCTCAACAGGGCCCTAAGCTGGTGCTTGTAGTGCCTGGTTAATGATCCGGCTCTGCTGCCTGTTAATGACTATTACAAAGCTGAATTCTTGAATTTAGGTTTACTTTACCCATTATTAACGTCAAATCAAAAACACCTGAAAATGTAGAAAGCTTTGCTTATACATAAGAGGAACCTTAAAAAAGAACATGTTCCAGTCATATACATAAAAATTAAAATTACCTTTCTTCAATTGTTATCTGTTTTACTTTATGCAGATAACAAAAAATAATGCCTAACGGACCAACAGAACTACAAACTTAACAATAGCCATAAAGATTCTGAGAGCCATGGCGACGGGGCGGGATGACGTCATCGACGTCGTGACGTCAAAGGGAGTCCCGATCCACCCCTCAGTGCTGTCTGGCCCTGATTGGCCAGGCAGTGCACGGGGTCGGGGGGGTGGGGGGGTAGCGCGGTTACCGCCAGGAGGGTTAACCAGTACACTTTTCAGCCACTAGATATCTGCAAGCTATCTTTTTTAAAAACTTTTTGAAGTGAACCAAGGGTTAAGAATGTGTTTGGGAGATAGAGCTGGCCCAAACGGTTTGTCGGTGGACAGTTCCCGGCAAATTTCCGCTGTTTGTCTGTGGTGAACAGCAACCCGCCCCCTATACATCATCATTAAGCTAAACTTTGACCCCTTACCTCACAGTCAGCAGACACATGGCAGCCAATCAGCTAGCACCCCCTCCTGGACCCCCCCCCCCCCCCCCCCCCATTAAAGGGGAACTGAAGAGAGAGGTATACGGAGGCTGCCATTATTTCCTTTTAATCTATACCAGTTGCCTGGCAGCCCTGCTGATCCTCTGCCTCTAATATTATTAGCCATAGCCCCTGAACAAGCATGCAGCAGATCAGGTGTTTCAGACTTTAAAGTCAGATCTGACAAGACTAGCTGCATGCTTGTTTCTGGTGTTATTCAGATACTACTGCAGAGAAATAGACCAGCAGGGCTGCAAGGCAACTGGTATTGATTAAAAGGAAATAAATATGGCAGCCTCCGTATACCTCTTATTTCAGTTCCCCTTTAAAAAGCAGTTGTGGTGGCCATATTGGATTAATTCTCTGGCTGCAGTGATCGTGATAGCAGGATCAGACTTGCTGCAGATTGGTAGGGAAAGCATTAGCTAGGCCTGTGTACTTGTTCCTCACTAACTACTTGCTGAAAGTACCCCAAATAGCCCTTTTGAGGGCTAGTCTCCTGTGTTTTTTTTTTGGGGGGGGGGGGGGGGTTGACACTTCACAGCCCACTGACACCCAGAGCTATGCACACTGTTGCCAGTGCATTATTTGTAGGAATGTAATGTGATTTCTGCTCTTTAGCGAATAAAACACGACTGCGTCAACTGCATAATTATTGGTGGGACTTTTCGCATGGATCCCCCTCCGGCATGCCACAGTCCAAGCGTTAGATCCCTTGAAACAACTTTTCCATCACTCTTGTGGCCAGAAACAGTCTTTGTAGGTCTTAAAAATCGCTTGCCCATTGCAGTCTATGGCGGTTCACATGTTTGCGAAAATTTGCGGAAGTTCGCATTCGTGAACCCAAAATATGATGTAAGGAGCCCAGATTTCCACTTTTGGGACAAACATTTGATAAAAATTCTGACAGG
This sequence comes from Hyperolius riggenbachi, assembly GCF_040937935.1. Taxonomy (NCBI): domain Eukaryota; kingdom Metazoa; phylum Chordata; class Amphibia; order Anura; family Hyperoliidae; genus Hyperolius; species Hyperolius riggenbachi. The sequence continues at coordinate 342,008,327 of NC_090649.1, read as the reverse complement.
TTTAATTTTAAGCCTATCACTGGGAACATCAAAACATCTCAGCAGCATCTACTATTGATACACACATAAAATAGTAACTTTATAACCCATGCATATTTTATTTTTACTCCAGTAATCAGAAATTATGGTTATATGATCCCTCTAGTTGTTTTATATATATATATATATATATATATATATATATATATATATATATATATATACAGGATCTTCTCAAAAAATTAGCATATTGTGATAAAGTTCATTATTTTCTGTAATGTACTGATAAACATTAGACTTTCATATATTTTAGATTCATTACACACAACTGAAGTAGTTCCAAGCCTTTTATTGTTTTAATATTGATGATTTTGGCATACACCTCATGAAAACCCACAATTCCTATCTCAAAAAATTAGCATATTTCATCCGACCAATAAAAGAAAAGTGTTTTTAAAACAAAAAAAGTCAACCTGCAAATAATTATGTTCAATTATGCACTCAATACTTGGTCAGGAATCCTTTTGCAGAAATGACTGCATTCAATGCGTGGCATGGAGGCAATCAGCCTATGGCACTGCTCAGGTGTTATGGAGGCCCAGGATGCTTCGATGGCGGCCTTAAGCTCATCCAGAGTGTTGGGTCTTGCATCCCTCAACTTTCTCTTTACAATATCCCACAGATTCTCTATGGGGTTCAGGTCAGGAGAGTTGGCAGGCCTATTGAGCACAGTAATACCATGGTCAGTAAACCATTTACTAGTGGTTTTGGCACTGTAAACAGGTGTCAGGTCGTGCTGAAAAATGAAATCTTCATCTC